>NC_138548.1:178596772-178884272 GCF_964273705.1 Natrix helvetica | reverse complement strand
AAATGATCACCATTTAGAATTTATACCAAATTTCCTCTTATCAAAGCAATACATATGTGTACATTGTTATCATTATCAATTTATCTAACTATATCCATTATCACTTCATTTTTAACATAATGCTCTAATTTTAACTAAACTTGACTAATATTTTGTTATTAGTTTTCATATCTCCACCTGCGTCTTTCCAGTAATAGTGCAGTCTTATGTCTTTTGCCATTTGTGGAATTAGTCTTCTGGTTATTTCCTTAATCAAATTTGTGTGGACTTCTCTTCGCAACTTATTGCTTTTTGCATATCTTGCAATATCTCGAGACCCTCCATCAGCTTCTTTAATCAGCTTATCTTTGGTTATCAGTAGTGCTTTTGTCAAAGTTTCTCTCCTTGAATCCATCAATTCTTCTCTTTTTTCTTCTCCTATGCCTTGAAATCTGGGGTAGAGCTCCTTTCCATATATCTTCCCTTTCCATGTTCCACTCTTTCCATCTCCAACCACACTCAGTTCACTGTCACTATCCATAATTATCTTGCCTCTTTGTTCATTTTCCCTTGGGTTTTTAGGACTCTAACCTCCACTTTTTCCATTTGCTGGATATCTTCAATTTTTCCATCGAAATTTACTGCATTACAATCTATATTTTCCAATCTCTTCTCAATTCTCTCTGTTGTTTCTAATAATTTTTGAATTTCAAACAATCTGTTGTAATGTTATGGTTTCTTTTTGGTGTTGTGCCATTCTTTCAACTAGTAAACACTGCTGCTCTAATTTCAAAACAAGGTTTTGTTTTCACTTCTCTCCAGCTGCCAAAGAAGCATCCAAAGAGCACCTGTATAAACAACCCATGCTCTATTCTTTATCTCTTCTGTAAGCAAGCTGAAGCCTTTGAAGTGCAAAGTCAAAATGATCAAAGAGAAAAAAAAGAAAGCAATATTTCCAGGACTCAACCTCTAACCTCCAAGTGGCAGTGTAACTTCATTTTCCTCTGATGTTACTACCCTCTTTATATTCCTTTTATATCTTCTTTATATTCCAGGCTTAACAGAAACAAAATTCTTAAATGGAGCAAAATAAAGAGAAAAAACCCATCCAAACCAATATTATAAAAATAAAGAAAAAGATTTAAACTATAGGTAAAAAAAGAAATAGAAGAAGAAAAACCAATACTTTCACTTTAAAAAGTAGGAAATATTTGCAAAACTTCCATCCATTAAAAAAAGGATAACACACTGTCCAATAGAGCTTAATTTTGCTGCTTATTTTTTTTCTTTGCAAGTTTAATTTAGCTTTGATTTTTTGGGGGGACAGTCTGTTTTATAACAATAAAATTTCCACACCAGATGGACACACTTTCTCTTTCCACTTTCCTCCTGTTGCGGAGCTGTCCCAACTTCAGCAACTTTTGGCTGTGCTTCTGTCACCAGCAAGAAGATATTCTCCTGCATCAATCAGGGACTTCGCGATGTCCCTGAGATCAACAAGACATACTCTTCCCTGTCACTGTCTCTTCGGGATGGTTTAGGTCCAAAAAGACCGTCCAGCGGCAAAAAAAAAGAGCTCCGAGATCGCACATTGTACCGTTGCGATGTCAGATCCTGTCTCCCAAATACTGTTGATTTCTTCTGGAGTTTTAAAATTAGCAGCATAGGTTCAATGTACTTATCAACTGTACATGCATCCAACAGGAATATCCACACATTAGTTGGCACTGTTAGCAAAACATGCCCCCATGGAAAATTTGTATTTCTGCTTGAAACTAATAATAGTATTTAAATTTTAAAAATTTAAATTACCTTCCACGTAAATCAGATTAAAACCCAAGTAGAGATTTCAGTGACAATATTTGGCTTTCAGTAAAGTGATTTGATTTCTATTTTTTCTGCATTTATTTGAAAAACTGTCATCTAGCTGAAACAGATAGTGGTTCTAAAGTTGCAGGAGTCCTTTTTCCTCCATTATTATTGATGATGGCATATATTATAATGGAGGATACTGGACAATGACACTCAGGCAATGTGGTGGAGAGCCCATATTTGCATACAGACAAACTCCCAATCTGAAGCTGATTCTCAGAAGCATCAAAAGGACAATGATGCTAATATGGGAGACCCTGCAACAAATCCACGTATCTACTTTGCTCTCACATCTACCCCAACAGCACCACCATAGGCCACAATAAGTACACAAATCAAATCATTTATTAAATTCCATAAGACCAGAAATGAGCAATATAAGACCTACAGTGAATATAAGTACTGGTATTCCTGGCATACTGACCACTCATTCAGTGCAAATTGCAGTAACATTGAATGAATGGTAATTATGAGAAGTCCTCAAAGTTCTGGTCATTCTAGCAACCCAGCCACATAATTGCAATTCGGGCACTTGAAAATCAGCTCCCATTTATGACAATTGCAATAACCCATAGTCGCATGTTGACCATTTGCAGCTTTACTTGCCAGCTTCCCACAAGCAAACTCAACAGGGAAAGCCAGCAGGGAAGCTCATTCTCCTTGCACGCAATGGCAATCCTGGTCCCATTGTAGTCTGAGGCATATGTGTGTATGCGTGTGTTTAAAAGAAGTAAATATAAATATGAGGTACCTAATAAAGAATATACAAATGTTTTAAAAATGAGATAAATAATATAATAATGGTAAAGTAAAATAACATATAATACAAGGAAATTGATGAAACTCCAGATCTTTACTTACAAGTAAAGTGAACTGAACAAAGACACAAAAAATCAGGGCAACTGGGAAAATATACATGAGATTTTATCAGATAGGAGGAGAACAAATAGAAGTCATGCTCTGTGTCCAGAAACTTCTTCAGGATGGAATGGATGGATGGCAAGTCAGCCAAAAGCCCCTGTAAAGGGAACAACAGAGGAGCATATGGCTTAGAGACTTTATTCACTGTTTACACATGAGCATGGGTAGTGGTGAAGAGGGATGTGCTTGCAGTATAGCATCCAAAAAGGAATACTGTGGAAAGTGCATTGAGCCTGCATATCATAGAGGCTCGGCAAATGTTCATTATTGTTATGTTCACTATAGGTATGAAGCTGGTACAAAACCTTTTGAAAGAATCCCCAAAATTATAGAACTAGACTTTAGGGTTAGATTGATTTGAAGGTCAATATCCTTAGATGTGTTGCTTGACAACATTGCCATCATTTTAGAGATTAGTGAGATGTCAGCCCAACTAGATAGATCAGATCAAGATATCAATCAACTCCATAGGAAGGTTAAAGTTACTCATATTGTGATTGGCTATAATAATATAATGTTGCATGACTGATTGTGTGGGACCTCCTCCCCTATCTTATACTCCAGTGAATTAGGGACATGTCTCTCTGAGTCACTTCTAAGTCTTATCTGGACATTGTGGACTTAGCAAATGTTTTACCTCTAGTCACCTTAGCAATAGAACTTGCATATCTCCATCAAGGCCACCTTCCTTACTCTTTACATCAGCAGAGGCTCTCTACTGAGAAATGCAGTGAATGAATTTTGTCAATAGCTTTCTTAACCCATGTTGATTTAATGTGGCCTTTAAAAACCAAACCTATAGGGAAGAAAATCAATTTTAACTAAACATTAATGGGTGGGAACCAAGCTCTGTCAACTACAGGAACCAAATCCATCTCTAAACATAAGATAGCATTCTTAATATATTTGGGAGTGCATGAATGACTCTAATAAACGTAGTTTGAACAAGTTCAAGAATATTGAACTTGGGAGGCGGGGCTTGATGTCACGATGACACGACATGCATTCTTGGGGCTCCAGGATTGCTGTCGATATCTCTGTTGCTGGACAGTCCTTTTTGGATCTAAACCATTCTGAAGGAACGGTAATAGAGAAGAGCATGTCCTGCTGATCTCAGGGACATCGCAAAGTCCCTGATCGATTCAGGAGAAAGCTCTTTTTGCCAGCTACAAGAGAAGCAGTCAAAGTGGCTGCAGAAGGTTGGGACAGTCCTCTGAAATGGAAGCAGAACAGGAGAGCCAGTGTGTCAAAATGGTGAGAAAAATCCTTATTATTAGAGAGAAGAGAAAACCCAAAAGACTTAGAGTTAAAATAAAATTGAAGACAGAAGTAAGTAAGTGGCGAATTAACCCTGGTTTAAAACTATCAGGTTATCTTTTTCACTTTAATTTTGTTTGTTTTCTATGGATGGAGTTTTTACAAATGCCTCTTACTTTTAAACTGGACTGGTCTTTTCCCCCTTCTCCCCCTTCTTCCTCTATATTTTTTCCATTTTTTGTATTTATGGATTAAAAGTTTCTTTCCTCGCAAGGCTTGGCTGGATTGTAATCTTTAAACTTTTTTTCCCTTCTCTTCCAGAGTTCGGAGCTTAGAAAGAGAGGCAAAAACAGAGGGAAAGTATGTAACACTGCCATCTGGAGGCTAGAGGCTTGGCAACACCTGATAATACAAACCTATTAGCTTTGTTTACTGAAAGGGTCAGTGGAAAACATCTTGTTTATACAGGTGTTTCTTTGAAGGAAAGAGAAAGCTTTGACCTGAAAAACTTTACTGGATTTGTTTGAAACCTAGCAAAAGCCTTGGATGTTTTAGTGGCAGTGCTTATATCCTGGGAAAATGGCCCAATATGAAGAAGAAAAAGGACTAACATTGCAAATAATTATGCTAGAAATTCAAAAAGTCTTAATAATCACAGAGAGAATTGAAAAGAGACTTGAAATTATAGATCAGAATACAGAAAGTACGGAGGGAAGAGTTGAGAATACTTATAAAACAACGATAAAATTTGAGGACAGAGTTCAAAAAGCCACAGAGACACATGAAAGTGATAAGAAAATTGTTGACACTGACAGCAAATCGAGAGTGGAGGAAAATGAAAAGTGCGAAATACGGAAAGGAGAGATTGATGAACTGGAACTCTATCTCAGATGTCAAAATATAGATGAAGAAAGGGGAGAAAATTTGGCAGAAACAATGAGAGTAATTTCGGCAGAAGCACCAGCGATAACAAAAGTCAAGCTGATGAAAGGAACAAATAGAGGATTTCGAATCTTTATAAGATATGCAATGAATAACAAGTTGTCAAGAGAAGTCCACATAAGATTTATCAAGAAAACATTTAGAATACAGATTCTACAAATGGCAAGAAATATTGGACTGCACTATTTCTGGAAGGATACAGGATGATGAAATGAAATGTCACAATAAAATTTATTTAAATGTAGTTAAATTTTGAATACTATGTATAAGACAAAGTAATAATAGCTATAGTCAAATAAATGATTAATAATGATAATAAAGCACTTATATATACTAGATTGATAATATGAAATTTTATACAAACTGTAAGTGAGGATGATGGAAATGATGTTGAAAAACCTTTTTATAAAAGGTAAATAATTCTATATAGAATAGAATATAAAGATGTAATATCATTGGATGATTTCAGGATGATGTAATGAAATGCCATAATATAAATTTACTTCAAATTTAATATGTTTCATATAAAAAGGATGTAATAATAGCTATGCTTAATGGATATTTAACAATTATAACAATTTGCATATATGTATATTAGATTGATGATACTAATAATGGAAAAAACATGGAATTGAAAATTATTAGAGAATGTTATCAATACTAAAATAATAGAATGACTTAGAATAGGATATAAAAAATTCTTTATTATTGGATATATTGAAGATGATATAATGAATCATTATAATATAAATGGATACATATTTAGAATACCTTGTTTAAAATGGAGAAACAATAGTGATAATCAAACAAATGAAGTATAATAATAATGTATACAAAGATATTTGATTGACAATATGTGAATTTTGATAAAGCTCAAGTGATGACTATGGAAAGGACGCAGAAAGACCTTGTAACCAATCGACACACTGTATGCATTTGAAGAGGTTTTTATGTTATATGTTTTGTATGTTTGTTTGAAAATAAAAATTTTATTTAAAAAAAAAAGAATATTGAACTTGTTAAGAGGACAAATGCAAGTACCATAAAGAAGTTGAGGAACAACCTTGGCTAAGAGAATCTTACTGGCTACAGGGATACAATGAGCCCTCTTTTAAATGAAAAGATATCATAATAGCTGTCGAGTTACACTGATCAACACCTGCCTAATAGGAAAGAAGTGCCCTACAAGATAAAGAGGTCTGGAACAGCACACCAGGGCTTCACAGTTGAAGTGCTATTATTTGATCATTTCTGAAAATTACCATAGTATTGAATAAATACTAGAACTTTGTTTTTTATGACATTTAATTAATAATCTTTCTTTTAAACCTGAAAGGCCAAAGACCTTCTCATTTCTAGTTGGGAAATGGACATAATAATTACACTAACTGCATGTAAAGAGTCTTATTATTGAATTTATATAGAAATTAAAAATTAAGGAAGCCAGTACAAGCTTGCTTTACTCTTCTCTAAGTTGAAACAGCTTCAGAAAGGTGACCCCAGGGGAGTGTCTAACTCTCCGAGAGGTGTTAGAGTAGAAAGATTGGATAAGTAGAAGGATCCTTTTGTCAATGGTGGATTACCTTAATTTGTCCCACAATCTGTTTTGGGGAATTAAATTCAAAGTCAATGTAAAGTTATCAAAGGTTGCAAAAAAGGGGAAAGTATTTTTCAGCCAAATTTAAAAGTGCTTTCATATGCAATAGATTTAATGCAAAATGCAACAACTTACTTCTGGACAAAGAGAACTAACCTTACTTGGAATTCCTTTACTTTATAAAGGCAAAAATGAACACCATTTTTATATTAGGACTAAAAACAAGGACAAATTTATAGCAGAGCATTCCAAGCCTCCAAGGATATGCTATTGCAGATCCCCAAAGTGACAATTTTGGAAAGCTGAAACTTTAAAAGCAACATTGGCAATGGATTGCTGAACTCACAAACATCAAAAGGTTTCAAGACATCTCAAAAGGTCTCAATAAACACAATGTGTTTTTAACTAAATACAATTGTTAATTGTTAAGATATTTCAATATGTATCTGCTGTTTCGTATGTGGTCTGTATCTGCATAACCTAGCTACTTTTCTTTCCCTTTCCCTCTCCTAACCTGATTTAAATCCTACATTAGTCCAGCTACGCTATGCATCTGATGAAGTGAGTTGCAGCTCACAAACGTTTCTGTCTTTTAATAAAATGTACTATCAGACTAATGTATTTTGCCTAATTAGCATTTTATTATCTTTTAGTTTACTCTAGGATGGTTCCATTTATTAAATTGTATTACAAATTTGAGTTCATGTCCTCTGCCACATTAATATCTTCAATAACAATGAACTAAATAATTGAATCTATATTATTGAGGGGAGTAGAGGATCCAAGTACATGTGCCCAGTACATCAGATGTAATCTTGGAACCATTGAACAGAAACAGGTTACTACTGATATTTAGGAATTGTTGAAATGGACACAGGGGTTTTACCATGACTGAATGCAATCAACAGGGTTACTCTTTTGTCCATGTATAGCCATGAAAGGGAATCTGCTTCTCCTGTTGTTGTTAGGTTTTCTTATCCACCCTTTTTTTTCAAAAAATATTTTGGGGTCAACTCATGGCAGGGATATCCTAATATACCTGTCTGCTGTTATACATGTGTGGCAGCCTTGACTGCAGCTGTCAAATAGCTCTCGATCATCCTGTTCCACTGAAGGTGTAAAGTGAGATAAGCTGTCTATCCTTTACCAAAGCAATAAGGAGAAGAACATAGCTTAAGTCTAAAAGAAGAAGGGATACATAAGTGGTTCCAACACACACCACCCTAATTTAATGGATATTAGAAGGGGAGGAGGCATTGACAATCAGACTTGCAAGATTATGTTATTGTAGTCCATCTTAGTAAAGGTAATTTTAGCCTTCCTTCCTTTCATGGTCTATTCTATCTGGTGAGGCTGACACTTCTGATATGATGCTGAACTACATAATAATATTTTTCTTATAACTCTGAAGTGTCCTGAATGTAGATACTTGTTTACTGATATCTTTATATTAGAAATTGTAGTAACAAGAATAAAGCATAACTCATATTTCCTTCTCTTTATTAACATTAATATTTTAAATCATACCTAATATTGATATATCTTTTTTCTTTTCTATCTTTAAAGGTCTAAGTTATCTAAACATCATAGTGTTAATGATCTAGTTGGTGTTACCTTTGGCTCAAAACGCCTAGTTGGTGTTACCTTTGGCTCAAAACAATACAATAAAACCATTTTTAAAGGTAATATTAGATATGTTCCTAGAGTGGCTGAATGACTGACTTCATGAAACAAGAGTAGTAATTAATTTCTTTCCTACTGTAAATGTACTCTTTGGCAGCTGGATATGATAGTGCTATTCTCTAGGAAATTACCTGAGATGTTTTGTGTACATCAAATATACTGTTATTTCAGTCTCTCAATATATTTGTGCTTAGAATCCAACTAACAATTTGAAGAGTATTCAAAAGTTGGACTTGAAAGAAGCAAGTTAGGAAAAATAATAATACTTTTGAACTTTGGTGTTCAAGACAAGACAAGAAAGCAAATGCGTCATTGAACAAATCAAATTTTGTGTGGTCATTAAGACTTAAGGCCATCTGTAAGGGTTGATACCAATTTGATGGCACATGCTGATATCAAGTGGAATTCAAAAAAACACTATATATGTTAGTGCCCAAGGGGGGGGGGAGGAAGTCATAAATGCTGCAAGAATGTTGGATAACAGTAAACTTGTTGGACTAGATGGGGTAGAGAAATGTTAAAATATGGCTGTGGTCACATGGTAGAATGGCTGTGCAGTTTGACATTAATGTCTACCTGAGTATTGAAAGAATGATGTTGGTCCCAGTGGTGGAATACATTTTTTTTTACTACCGGTTCTGGGGGCGTGGCTTGGTGGGTGCGGCAGGGGAAGGATACAGTAAAATCTCCATTCCCACTCCACTCCAGGGGAAGGTTACTGCAAAATCCCATTTCTTCCCGATCAGCTAGGACTCAGGAGGCAGAGAGGGGGCGGGGCCAGTCAGAGGTTGTATTTACCAGTTCTCTGAACTACTCAAAATTTCCGCTACCGGTTCTCCAGAACTGGTCAGAACCTCCTGAATACCACCTCTGGTTGGTCCCCTATATAAATAGAAGGTGACCATATGAGTGACTGCAAAAACTGCAGTGAGCTTGGAAGACCCGTCACAAAATTCTGATTTAAAAGAAATGAGAAGTGACACAAATGAAATCTAGTAAACACAGTGTAACTTTCTGCTAGGCAGAACAGATCTTTTCTTGTGCAATCTCTGAGAAATGTATGATTATCAGAAAGAAAAAAATACTATATGTTTGTTGTTTCAGAGACAGACTGTAATTAAGCAACAAGATTTTAATTGTATCTTGCTTTATGTGAATAGGAAGTTTAGTTGCTGAATACAAAAGTGCAGTCACTGAGGGAAACTGAGCAAGCACGAGAAAAAGATGCTTAGCCATGAAAAAGAACTAAAATAACAATATATCAGGACCCCCTTGGTTGTTCCATACATTTATAGATAACTACATAAGAAATATTCATAGTGATGTTAAAAGTAGAATATGTTGGTCGATATGAATGTGCATATACTTTTTGTATGGAGAGAAGTTGCAGCAAATATTAGATTATATGATACCATGAGAACTATAGAACTGCAAAACAATCTGTTTTAGACTAAGTGAGCTATATTTTAGTATAAATGCATTTTAAGGTCTGTATCTTTGTTGATTGCAAAAAACACAGTGGGTAATAGCAGTAGCCGGCTGAGAGGAAGTAATGTTTGTTGAAAGCAGTGAAAATGTATTGTGAGAACCTGCTAATCTCCATTTTGTTATATGACAAATGTTCAGTATATCAGAAACAAAGAAGCAAGTTAGGCATTGTATGGATGTAATTAAAAATAATATGATGAGATTATTTGGAATGAAAGTAAAAAGTAAGAAAATTCTGGAACACGCACTTTAGGGAATCTATATGTTAAATATTTATTGAGGGAAGTTGGATTAGAAGATGATAAGTGTGGTTTTAACATTTAAGAAGGCAATGTTAATAACCATGCTATGCTGATGACACTCTCTCAGAGATGAAAATTATCTGCAAGCTGTGATAATGAAAGTTAAGGAGCACAATGAAGAAAAAATGAGACTAAGTTTTCCCAGAGGGTGGATGGCTATCAGTAAGAGTTGTTTGTTGTTGTGGATTCTGGAACAAAGCAGAGACTGAACTAGATTATTTCCAAGATCTCTTCTAAAGTGATTGTTTGGATAGCCCCCAACATTGCTTTCTGTCCTTCAGTCAAAATGTTGATGATAAGATACAGTCTTTGACATTTGATGGGTTGAACTTGAATCCAAAATTTCCCCTATCAAATCTATATATTTAAATCATATATATTCAAAATAGTTCTAGGACATTTGGTGTTCCTTGGGTTTTTGATTGGAAAGTAAAAAGAATTTTCTGAAATTAAGAATATTTGGAAATCTCATAGCAGACTAGAAACTAGAATCTAGTTTTTTACTTTATTAATATCTGCAATATGTTGTCACCTTCTTGCTTGCTTTTTGCTGCGTGATTTAAAAACACGTCATGTATGCTTCATCTGTTAGCTAAAATTAATTTTTTATATCCTAATTGTGGAAACATACATAAATCCTTTAAGGAAGTTAGAAGAATTATGAGGATTGTATTTTGGAATGAGAGATCAGATTCACATTCCTTTAAAGTCACGAATGAGGACTCTGTTAGCGTTTATTTATTATTAAGTATACAAGCTTTTGTGTACTACAGCTTACTTCATTGGATGCATGAGGAGGCTACATTGATGTAGGGTTTAAATTGGGATGAGGTGAATAGAAAGGGAGGATGTGGAAAGCCAGAGTGCTTATCAAAGTACAAGTTATATGTAAGGCAAGTATCTTATCACTTAACGATTGTAATCTGTTAGAAATTTATTTTTTTGATCGCATACTTTTCCTCTGATGTGAGATATACCATTCTTTGCTAACAATGTCGGTCTGAATTCAACATAGAACAGACAGTCCAAACTTTGTACAAAATAAATAAATTGACATGTTTGACATCAGGACTCAAAAAAAGGACAAGGCATATCAGAGGATTTTAACCTCTCAAAATGATCCATTACAGATTTCAAAGTGGTTACTTTGAAAAAAAAAACTTTTTAACAGGACAATTGAGCAAGATATCGATGAACTCATATACATCAAAAGGCTTCAGGCTATCTCAGCAATACAATGGAATTTTAACACATTACAATTGTTGTTTGACGTAATGCTTGTTATCTATCTCACATTTTACTTGCACCTTTTCTTCCTCTCGATGGATTGCTATTATCTATATTATGTCTTCTTGATTTTGATCAGGAAGATGCTGTGCAGAAAAGTAAACACCTTCGTGATATTCATTTTGCAGTTGCCTTTTTTGTATAGCTTTTACATATTGTTATTGGTTACTTAGGTTCTATATATGGAGAGGTGGTAAATATATCAATAAAAAATATGGTAAATAGCATTCTTTCATTACTGCTGAAAATGTATTTATAGCCTTATTAAAAACAGTGCACCTGGTTTAACATTATTCTCCAGATGCTTTTATTTTACAGTCTTTTGAATGAAGTTTAATATTTTCAAAAGAAATGTTTGGAGAAGTTTTCATAAATTACTTGCCATGGAGTGTATATTTTGGGTCTGAAGGTTTAGAATATATTAATTATAAGCAAAGAAACTCAAAGCAAATTGCCCTAAGATTTAATGTTGCCTGCTTCAAACATTTATTTGTGTGCTTCCCATTCAGGAAAATATTTGATTTACTGATCTTGAATGAACTTTTGCCAAAGAGCTGGAAATGCCTAGTTGGTGTTACCTTTCTTCAATAGAATCTGCCTTTCTCTTTCAGCCTGCTTTTATCTCTTATCATTTGTTCAGCTGTCACCAAAGACTTTAGGCATTGATGAAAGGAATTGGAAACTTAGGGCTCATGAAAAAGATAGTTCCTAGAAGCTATTTAGTGAGGACACTTTTGTATTACTAGGAATTAACTGGTGCTATAGTTCCACTGCTCTTTGCGGCCTTTCAGTGATCCACTTATTGCCTGGAAGTTACTAATTTTATACACCCACATTGAAATGTAGGTCAGCTCAACTCAAGGATCATCCTAGTTTTGCTGGGTAAAAAGGAAATAGATAAAGCTGAATTCCTTATTTTTAGAAATATAATATCTAGTTCTTATACTCACGCCACTTTCCACACATAGATAAGAATATTGTTTCCTCAAACTTTGCAATATTAGTACTACCATTAATAACACTAATTATGTCAAGGGAGGTGAAATAAAAATGCCACTTGCTTTTAATCATTTTTATCTATACTTCCAATCAAACAATGGTAGAAGTTTCAAACTTTATACATTAAAACCATGTTCTTGGAATCCAACATATTTAATGGGGGAAAAGGATCAGTTTGCTTCCTGTTGCATAATTTCTGAAAACCGATCATGAGATATTCACTCTCATTTGATTTTCCTCTTTTGTTCATTCAAAGACCCAGATAAAACAGAATGTAATTGGTGAGCTGTATCCCTATACTAAAGAAGTAATGTATTTAAGTGGTAGTTAAAAGTAACTCAGCAAAGAGAGGCTATACATTTTTCCAGATAGATAAATGCACAGATACAGTATAGGTGGTACCTTGTTCAATAGTAGTAACTGTGAGAGGGATCTTGGAATCCTAGTGGACATCCATTTAAATATAAGCCAGCAGTGTGTAGCAAAAAAGCCAACATAGTTCTAGGCTACATAAACAGAGGATAGAATCAAGATCACGTGAAGTGTTAATACCACTTCATAATGCTTTGGTAAGGCCACACTTGGAATACTACATTCAGTTTTGGTCGCCACGATGTAAAAAAGATGTGGAGACTCTAGAAAGAGTGCAGAGAAAAGCAACAAAGATGATTAGGGGACTGGAGACTTAAACATATGAAGAACGGTTGCAGGAACTGGGTATGTGTAGTTTAATGAAAAGAAGGACTAGGGGAGACATGATAGCAGTGTTCCAATATCTCAGGGGTTGCCACAAAGAAGAGGGAGTCAGACTATTCTCCAAGGCACCTGAGGGTAGAACAAGAAGCAATGGGTGGAAACTAATCAAGGAGAGAAGCAACTTAGAACTGAGGAGAAATTTCCTGACAGTTAGAACAATTAATCAGTGGAACAGCTTGCCTCCAGAAGTTGTGAATGCCCCAACACTGGAAGTCTTTAAGAAGACGTTGGATAGCCATCTGTCTGAAACGTTATAGGGTTTCCTGCCTAGGCAGGGGGTTGGACTAGAAGGCCTCCAAGGTCCCTTCGAACTCTACTATTGTATTGTATTGTAAATGTAGACATTATTTCCTATGATTAATTATGTTTTGCTATCATTTATACACATGCCAAGGAAAGATTCACTGTTTTTAAACTTTTGAATATGGTCTGCTGTCAGCCATGGAAATAATCTCAGATCAGGCACAATGGTAACCTACCATTTTGTGGTATATCCATATTTTCACATAAAAAATATATTTTTAAGAAAATGTAAACATTGCACCTAAGCTTCTGATGGCATTTGCAAAAAGGCCGTGATTTCTTCATACAGCCTTCAAATCTGTGTCATGAGATCAATGGCTTTTATGATACTTTGCTTGCAATGCAACTGAACGGAATGTTGTTTCCGATTGGAAGGATTATTCCTTCATGCAAATGAAAGGTTTGCTATAGGGCTTGGGATGCTGAATGGCTTACATGTTGTTACTTTAATTTTTCCATCTCAAATTCTTAGCAATCTAAGTTGAATTACCTCCCAATTTGCATATGTAAATATTTTCCATTTACTATTTTCTCCAGTATTTGAATATGATCTATTGAAGCACTTTTCTTCAATAAGTATTAAGCATTCAGATTAATGTTAATTTTGCACATTCAACTTTTATGCAACTGACATCTTAAAAGCCTTGAAACACGGACTGCACTACTACTCAGACTGTATTTGGAATAAAAATGGTAAGTACTATCATTTATGGATACTATCAAATATAATTGTATTAAAGATGCAATTTAGTCAATAATTGGCAAGTTTATGCATGTGGTTTATAGTGCCACTTTTTAAAAATCACAGACAGTAACTATTCTATGTGGGCCAAAGAATAAATTGTGTAGATCAGAACTTTGGGGACGTAGAATGAATGAATGAAGCTAGGTTTAGTAAATTGAATGAAGCTAGGTTTAGTAAATTGTAATGGCAATTTGGAAGTAAAAATAAAACCCCAAAGCATCCATAGCAGAGGCATATTTGAGTTCAATCATTGTGCTAAACCATGGCTTGATCAACCATGGCTTAATGAATTGACCACAAATAATTTACTGAGTAGAGCACACTAAATCAAAAATCAAGCAAACCACATTATAGTTTATCTCAGACTTCAGGCAGAAGGAGATATCACTGAAAGATCAGGGTTCCAAAGCCTTGACACTGTCACTAAAGATATGAGCCTTTTTTATTATGGTTAAGTTAATCACAATGTAGGTATCCCATTGACTATTCTGCAGTATATCTACTCATGTCCATAATTTTTTCATAAATACATGCTGAATACAACTTAACCAAACTTTAAAAAATATATATAGTATTAATTATCTTTGAACAATCATTCCATGCTTTTGCTGATCTTTAATACGATCGGTGCACTTTATTTTTACAGTAGAGCCTTCATTTTATTCTAATTTATGTATTATATTATTTATACTCTATCTTTCTGCTTATTTTGCAGTCAAGGCAGCTTACAATAAAAAATATAGACCACTGTATAAAATGCAAAATGCATGAAATTAAAATCAAAGGTAAAATTCCAGCCAATAATTAACAGCTTGGCAGGAGAGATACTTTTTCCATTTTCCTAAATACTAGGGGTCTGGGAGTCAATCCCACCTCCTTATATTCCATAGCCAGATAACTAGAGAAGAACAACCCTTGCTGTTTAACCATTGTTGGGTTGAGAATGAAGCAACTCTGTCATTGCAGTCATATTATTTTGTTCTGCTCCAACTTGATTGCTTAGAAAGATTTAATAAAGTCATTGCCACACTCCCCATTTAATAACATTACATTAAGCTGGGGGACAAATGCCCGATTTTAGGAAAGAGCAAACAAAACTTACTCAACAGCTTATGTGTGCAATTTGCAAGCTGCAGATGGAATATAAATAGCTTATTCAGATAAGGTTGTAAAATATTCAACTTTAGCTTCTAAAATCTCATTCCATTCTTAATAGCACTTGTAAGACTTAGGCAGAGAGAGAGAGAACAATGAGGGTTGCATTTTGCATTAACTAATAATGTGGTTTGTTTTTTACTTTGTATGTGAACTTAACCATTGGGGTATATAAAGCTGAATTCCTATCTTAGCATATTGTTTGAACCTAGCTAACTATCTCTGCAGTAGGGAGAGGAAGCACTACAATTTCACACCAGCAAAACCTTGCAGAAAAGGGGCCAATTTGT
The DNA here is from genome assembly GCF_964273705.1 of Natrix helvetica. Lineage (NCBI taxonomy): Eukaryota > Metazoa > Chordata > Lepidosauria > Squamata > Natricidae > Natrix > Natrix helvetica. Next base: position 178,868,696 of record NC_138548.1, on the reverse strand, counting down.
GGCAGTGCCATTTTGCCCCATTTTCCAGGTTCTGGAAGAAGCTATGACAAAGACATATCCATGAGGTCATCAGGACTTTTCTTTTGTGCCTTTGAGTCAGTGTTGACACCTGGGGACTACCTGGACAAGTCCTTGCACTTTTCTTAGCATTGTTTGCCTTTGCCTGCTTCCTAGGGCTGAGAAAGTGACTGGCCTAAAGTCACCCAACTGAGTTTGTGCATAAGGTAGAACTAGAATTCATGTCTTTGTTTCTACCCTAGTGCCTTGATCACACCACCAAACTGGCTCTCAAGCTTTATGGTGACTTTATATCTTCAATGTAACAGAAATTCTGCTTTTATACATAGAATTCCTTACTTGAAGGGTGGATGGAGTTGGCTGGTTGCAGAACATATCCTAGTGGAGAGATTTTTTATTACTTACATACAGTAACACTTCAGATACAGGTAGCTGAAACAGTCTGTTCATGTTATACTGTTGATTAGTTGAACATCAGATGTGTCTATGAGACATAAGAACCACATTGCAGACTTGGAAATAATGTCTGAATCAGTATGTTCTTTACCATTGAATTATCTATCAGACTACATAGGTTCTCTTACAGAACAGATGGCAATATCTTATTTGAATGTATTTGTGTAATCCGTATTTGGTTCACTGAAAGAATTCACACACAAGCACACACATCAATTAAAAACAGCTTAAAGAGATTTAATCCAGAAAGCTTAACTTTCTGGCAATACCATTTTCATATGGATTTCAGGATAGAAGGGAGGGGAATCTGCTTTGCAACAAAAATAGGTTATTCTTTTGCACTTTCACCCCATTAGCAGAAAATATTGAAGAACTGTGTTTTTCCCCCCACTCGTACGTTAGCTTCTTTTTGTACTGAAGTTCCATCCTTAATGTCCAGGCATAAGCTTGTCCTGTCTTGATTTGAATCCTTTAATTTAATCATATCATGCTTGTTGTAAGTCACTCAGAATTTCTTAAGATGTACAGCCATTTAAGTAAATATTTCAACATAGACAAAATAGCATACATGGATCCTGTCAAGGATAATATGTGTGTGTCTATATTCTAAAGTTTTTATCCAGAACGTGGATTGATAAATGCAGTCTAGATAGAAGTGGTCTGTTTATACAGACACAGAAACATTGACATCTGATTGTTAATATATTTCTGTGTGGTTTTTAATCTTATAATATTGAGGTGCATGTATACTTAAAACTATGTTTATGTCTTTTAGATATGCTCAGAAGTGTATTAAAAGGCACTGGAGAAACCACTCCTCTTATACACAATATTCCTACTTGCCTTATAACAATCCTTACCATGCAAATGAACAGTGGCTATATAGCACATAGGCTCAAGTGAGTGTCCACAGCAAACCATGATGATGTCAAAATAACAAGCATGTCATCACATAAAAGCTGTGATTGTTGATCCCTATGTCTGAGAGAAGAAAGCTGTGGCTTTTGTGTAATATCATCATACATTTTATCACTTGCCCCTTTTGCCTTCTCCCCCCCCCTTCCCAAAGCACCCTCACTTTCTGGAATTAAACAATGCAGTAATATGGCAGTTTGAAAAGACAGACAGTGATATGGCTTACTCTGTGTTTCTCAATGTGGTTTTTATTCTACAAGTGGAATAAAATATTCTGGACGTCCTGACATTGACTGGATTCATATATAGTGCATTCCATCTTGGTTTATGAAATATGCCACTGTTTAATTAAGTTCAGCCAGCGCACCACACTATGGAAAAGATCCTCAATCTTTCTAGGCTGGTGGGCACATTGGGAAATGTTGAGAACATTGGCTGCTGGAATTGTTCGGTCATTAATAAAATGACTGCTGTGCGGGGACAGAAGCTATTATAGTGCAATGAGTTTAGCAGAACCTGCTTGACATCCTCTCTAAAAGATAAGGCAGCTGTAGCTCACTGGAGAGTTTTGCAGAGGTATCTAGGAGCGATTGCTGGAGGGCAAAGAGGGCAACTAGAGGCTCTAGTCAACCCTCCTTGCCCTCCAGCATTCGCTCCTAGATACCTCTGCAGAAATCAAGACAATGTTGGAAGTTCATGTTTTGCTTGGCAAAATGCTAGCTAGGAAACCTGATGGGGTAGGAGAGAGCTCAGTGGGCACCAGTGGAAATGCCCGCGGGTGCAACTGGCGCTTTTGCGCTATCACATTCAGCACCCCAGCCTTAACCTTCATTTTACAAGTCGCAACCCGTGCTAAATTACAACCCCCCCCAAAAAACCCCAACCCTTTCCGGTTGAACGTGGGATCGATGAGTCCAGCTACCAGCGCCTTTTATTTGAGGAGCCTCGGCAGCAAAACACACGCTGAAGAGAGAAGGGCGAAAGAGCCGCGACCGGCGAGTCCAGCTCCGCGGGCAGAGAAGCAGCGGATTCTTCGATGCCCGGGAAGGTTTTCCGAAGAGGGGCGCGGCTCGGGCGCTTGCGAGGTTGGGCCGGGAAGGAAAGGGTCCCGCGGCCAGGGAGGCGCAGCTGGTATTACCCACAATTCTTTCTCCAGCCCCTGCAAAGAGGTGGAGGTTAGGGTTAGTTTTATACACACACGCGCACAAATCGGGGGGTGGGTGGGTGGGCGGCAAGAGGAGGGAAAAAGAGGAGGGAAAGGAGGCACGGGTGGAAAACGCACGCCCTCTTTATCGCCGCCGAAAGGGAACCTGTCCTCTTCCCATTTGAACCCCAGGCTCCTTGTAAAGTCGCCCGTCGTTTGACAGTCAAACGACCCTCTGCTCTCACCGCCCTTAAACTCTTCCTTTCCCCGTCGCTCCCCCTCCTCCCCCCGAGAGAAAACGCCGCCGCCTCCATTGCCCCCGCCTCCTTTTCCCGGGCGATGGCTTTGACTACGCGGTGGCAACTCCCCGCTTTTGCCTTTCCCTGCTGACTCAAGCCCGCGAGAGAAATGGGAGCAGAAGGCGTAGAGGAGGATTGAAGGGACGCCGTCCCTCCGCCTCTTGAAGAGGCTCGTGCCCTTTCCCGGCTTCCTCCCCTCCCCTCCCTCTCTCACCCTCTGGGGAAAGAAAAGGTGCCCGCGCCCAGCAGCCGCAGCAGGCAAAGTGGGCGCTTGTGAGGAGCGAGCGAGCGGGCGGGAGGAACGGGTCGAAGCGGAAGGGGGTCGCGGGCGGATGAAGCAGCCCCCGCCGCTAGGAGCAGCCGGAATCTGCAAGGACTCGGGGCAGCGGCTCCGCCTCTCTCTCTCTCGCCAACTCCGGTCCTCCTCCAGCATCCTCCAGAGGCGCCGCTGGAGGGAGGGAGGTGCTGCAGAGGCAGCGTGGTGCATGGAGGAGCGCGCCGAGGCCAGGAAGCCTCGCCTACCGGAGCGCGGACCCTGGAGGAAAAACCCCTCCCGCACCTGTGCTCCCCCCCTGCTGCTTTCAAGCCTCCCGGGGCAGCTGCGGACTGCGTGGCTTCTGGTAAGTCTGAGGGGAGTCGCCGCCTTTTAGAGGTGGGGGGAGCGGGAGAGGCTCTTGTTATGCTGGCATTTTGCGCTCATCGCCGCGGGTGGGTAGGTGGGTGGAAAACAAGGAGGGAGAAGTTGCTTTGTTTGCGTGGGCTACTGGGTGGTTGGGGTGGCGCTGGCGGTCGCCCCCGTCCTTTCTTCCTCTACATCACAGCATCTTTTGGGAGGGTAAGAAGAAGCAGAAGCGAATGAGTCAGTCGTTATGTGTGCGTGCGGCTCTCATGGCTATGGGAACATTATTATGTCATTTCCTAGGCTTAGCATGCTTTTCGTGTCAAGAGGGGAAAACCTTTTGGTGGCCGACGTCGTTCGGGATCCGAAGTCGGCTAGGACTGCTGCAGCCTTATCTGTTTACATTTCCCCTGCGAGGTGTTAATGGCAGATGTATCAGATATCTCGGGTCGGCTGTAGCTCTCCTGACCAATTCATTTGGGGTGCTGATGATGTGTCAATGTACGCACACAGAGGGCATTGCGAAAGGATTTCCGTATGAAAGACGGATCATTTTCCACTAATTCCCTCAGGATTTATAGTGACCATGTGAAAACGGCAACAAACTAATACAATTATTCTTTGGACATGAAGTTTCAGTAATCAGACTGAGTCAGTGGAAACATTGGCTTGAAAGATTTCCTTTGGCAAAGAATTAGATTGGGGAGGGGGGGGATTGTAAGAAAAGCCAGAAACTGTTTAAGTAAATGTAGTGCCAACAGTTCTCAGAAAGTATTTGAACATTATATTGGATATAAATTGTCATATATAATCATTTGTTTATAGCAATTTAGTTCAGTGGTGGTTTACCTGACATCAGTCTTTGTTATTGATTATATTGATTATTCATTACGAAGGCAAGATTTTTAGATAGGAGCTTGCATTTGTAAACAGGAAAGGGTTCCTTTTTGGTTAATTTAAACTGCCAATGCAAGTAATATTTGATGGCTAATTTGATATTGTGGATCATTGTTATTCATATTCGGATATTTTTTCCTGTGCTGTATAAAGATTTTTCCAAACCTCTTTTTAATTCTTGTGAAGAAATTGCACTAAAATCAGGATATATAGGCCTCTGTTATTAAAATAAATATTTTTTCCTATGCTTTAAAAAGTAGGAATGCTGCTGCTTATCTTTAAATATATCACATGCACACACGCACACACACTCACACTCACTGAATACCATACCTATTGTTTCGGTTGATATTTTTAAAAAACCCTTTTTTTACATTTATCAACTTTTAAACTAATTTCAGGGGATTTTGAGTGTTTTATATAGTTGGCTGTTGTCTTCAAATGCTTATAAAATCTGTAATACAGTAAATGCTTTTGCTACTTGTTTTTAAAGATGATAATTACCAATTAAATTTGGGGAAAGAAAATGTTAACTGAAAAGTTTCAGATTTGCTTCATTTATTCAATATTTTCTTTTTTAAAAAACAAAAATGAAATACCAAGTTTAGGGGTGATTCTTAAATCCTACTAAACTCTTAAGCTAAATGGAAGAACACTACTTAAATGTACATTTGTTTAGAATTTATGTGATTCATTTTTCATAATTGTGTTACATTTTTTATTCAGTGAAGTTTTGTCCAGATTCTCTTAGGTTTGCCTTACTTGTACTATTAATGGGGAAAATATTTTCCTTGCTAGCCTAGCAATGTGATTCAGGCTCTTTAGTATCAGTAACAAAATTGTGTACCATGTATGGTTCTCCCAAGAATGTAGGTTTTTTTAAAAAAGTGTAATGATTTTGTCTGAGAAAAGAAAATCAATATTGAGTCAATACTTTTATTAAGTTAACTCAAGCTTTTCCAAATAGAATACAAGCTTCTGAGTTTCCAAGAATGTTTTATTTGGCAAGTTGATATGATATTGTAGATACTATAATACTAAATTCTTAAGTGTAGTTAAAAATGATAAAATAGTTATGTAACTTGTCAGTTTCACCATTGCGATTGAGTCAAATATAGTCCAAGGTCACTGCCATACATGGATTTACAGTGAAAAAGGAAGTTCTGAGATATACAGTTGAATTGTGTCATAAAAGCTTCATTGGTGAGGATAAATATGAAATACATGCAGCAGAGCATCTACCTTAAACAGAAGAATAATCCTTAGATATAATCATCAAAGGAAAATTGAAGGGATGGAAGCAATGAGTAAAGAAGCAGCTGTATTCAAGAAACTACTGTTACTATTGAGAATAAAATTCACATAGCGAAACAATAATACATTTTCCCCCAAATGGACATACAGGACAAAAAATGTATCTCTTGTAATACATACCGTTTAGTATAGGTAGCTTTATCAGATATCGACCTGAAATCCTCTGATAAGATATTCATTTTCAACCAATAGTTTGTTGATCAATTTCAGTGGTATCAATTTGTCTGTGAACTTTGCTCAGAAACCTTTTAAATAGTAGGACAAAAATGCAATCTTGCATTGTATGTAAAAGATTGTAAGCAAAATTTCCTCAAAAGGGTTAAATAACCTTTCAATATAGTGAAACTTAACTAAGCCAAAATTGAACTTCAAATTTGCTATGATTGATGGTTTCTCACCTTGTAAAACATAAATTTCTATATATTTGTTCAAAAACATGGAATAGTTATGACCTATTAAATAGATTTGTTAAGGTACTGAACTATTAATTGTTATTGCAATTCACTAACAATAAATCATATACATACATTTGGAAATAAACCCTACTAAATGCAGTCAGATTTTTAGTCAGGTATGTGTATATAAGGCAGTGCTTCTCAATTATTTTCTGTCATGCCCCCCCTAGGAAGAAGAAAACATTTCGCGCCCCCCGCGCGACTGTAAATAGTATCATTTGTCTATAAAATTGTTATAAGTACACCTCTGCATAACACTGTATCCTTATTAACGTATAAGAGAATAAAAAAAGAAAGAAATGTGGATCAATTTACAACAAAGAATAGCTTTATTAACTATAGCAGAAAAGATTTAAAGGAGCACAGGATTTAAAGGAACACAATATTAAAAAAAAACTTTAACCTGCAAAACAAAAATATATAAAATAATTTGAGCTGAGCCCCCCTTTACGGAGCCTCGCGCCCCCCCCTGGGGGGCCCGCCCCACTATTTGAGAAGCACTGATATAAGGCAATAGCTTTTTGTTACACTCAAAACATATACTTTAAAACATTAGAATTATTAGTTTGCATTACATTCTGCAAGTATAATAGAAGCATTTAGATATTACTTGGGTAAATAATCAAATAATGTACCTGAGTGACTGAACAGTGATGACTTTAGAAATAAACATTTCTTAACTTATTCTTTTATGGAAATTAGTCAGAAGGCTAAGTATTACAGATAAATTTTCTTAATACAATATTATTCCCTATATGTACTGGTACTTAGAGAGTCTTTTTGGATTGGGCTGTACAACAGTTTTGGAGCTAAATGTTGCATTTAGCCTTTGAGAGGCTTTACTTCAAAAAATCACTATTCTAAAGACATAAATAGTGGATTAAATATATTTTATATTTAAACTTAATTGACATTTCATCAGTCAAATAGATACAATTAATATGGCTATTCTCTATGTATTCCCTATTTTTCCTTTGATCATATTAAAACTTATAATTTGGTAGCTAAAATTGAAAGGTTTCTGGAGGTTGAAATAAAATCTTTTGGGTGCCATATATGCCCTTCTCCCCTACTTTAAATACCACACCTGTTCCAAATGGGCTTCTGAAAATGTGTAATAAGGCTAAGGTGGGATTTGTAGAGAATTTAGGAAATTTCTGCAGTAAAGATTTATGGCATCTCCATTGCATTGCCTGGGTATCATTGTAGTGATATAAAATTCGTCTGTGCCACTTTTCTTTTGGCACAACAATGGTTGCGAGGATTCTGGAAGTTATTATAAATTGCTAGTGTGGAAATAGCCTTTGTGAAAGGGCTTGTTGTTCTTGGTTTTGGTGCCACTCTGAAAGCAGCTTAGGTCTTCAACATCAACTGTATTGAGGATCTGAATTCTGTCTCGGATGAAAGTGCTCTGAAGCAATTTTGGGGCTTTTTTGAGATGATGTGACTTCATTTCATTTTTGGATGGAATTCTTCCTCAAACCTTCCCATTGCTTCAGACCCTTTAACAGAAGTCCTAGTGAAACCTTTGTACTTAGGTTTTAGCAGAGTCCACGGAAAACTAAGAGGCATGAATTTGACAAGTATTTTGTCGCTCTCTTCTTTCTGTCAGCACTGAATCTTTTATTTTGTTTGCCTTTTCTTTGAGTGGAAGATGAAGGTATTTTTGTCTTTGCAGCACCCACAGGGGGTCAGTGACTTTCAAATCTTGTCAGATTGGCAGAAGGAGAGACTGTAATGGGCTGATGTCCCCACTGGAGAAATAAGACGATGAAAACAGCTGAAATGCATCCTTTAAGGGAGGTTATGTTAAAATATGCTGTCTTATCTTGGATAACAAAAAATTAAGATTCAAAGGAGTGTATTCTAGAATCTGTTACCACTGTATCATTAAAAAAATAATGCCGTGTATGATCATTGTCCCAATTTCTAGAATTGTGAAAAATATTTCAAGAGCTACTTTGTAAAGTATGTTGACAAGAGAGAAGCACCCTCTGGGAAGCCCCGAGACACACCTGGACTCTGGAAAGCTCAGCCCAGTTGGTCTGGGATCTTTCGCAGGTGATCTTCACTTGGACATATTGATGCTTCTCTTTGCTGGTAACCCCAGTGGAAGCATTGCCTGTGCATACACGTGCAGAGAATCTAGAAATCTATGGCAGCTGTGACAAACCTTCCAGAAGACACAACCACTTCAGTGTTTAAAGAAAATATGTGCTACTCCTGCTAGTTCCCTTTGCAAAGCACTTACTGTAATTGTGCAGATCCTATGATTTACCTTACTTTCTAAGATAAACTAGGACCACTTGGAGAAAGTACAGTAAAGGATCCAAACCATGGATGCTGTAGAATACTTCCCTATTTTTATATGGTGATTCTAATTTCTGAACACATCCAGTTTCAAATTAATCCCATTTGTTTACTTGGAACCTTTATAATATTCCTGTATGGAATCTCTGCCACCATCAATACAAGGTTTTCTCTGACATTATTGATTTCTTATCCAAAAAATAGGTGCTCTGGATCAGTGGTCAATTGGCAAAAGACAGGAAATCTAAAACACTTAGATATATTTTCTCAATTGCTTTGATGAGACTTAATGTGCTTTTAATTTTTCATTTGATTTATCCTTATAATATAAGTTGGATTTATCATTTGCTTTCTGTGTAGTTTTTCTTTTTCTTTTTGGTGTCTTCAAGTGTGTGTTGACTCCTAGTGACTACCTGGACAAACGCCTGCAGTTTTCTTGACAAGATATTGGAAATTGTTTGTCTTTGCCTACTTCCAGGACTGAGAGTGACTGCTCCAAGGTCACCCAACTGGTTTCATGCCTAAAATGGGACTAGCATTCACAGTCTCATGGTTTTTAACCTGGTCCCTTAACCACTACACCATACTGTCTTTCTAGGATGCTGCATAGCATATAGGTTGCAGCTGATCATTTTCCTAAGGTGAAATCTCTGGATCCATGTTTCATGCTAAGCCATAATTTAGCTTGTTTTGCCATAGTGTATCAGTAAAATGTATTAATCTAGCTACTGGGAATTGGAAACAAGTTATTACTTAGCTTGTATGATAAATAGTGATTTATTTAATGAACTATAGTTAAGCAAACAGTGGCTAAATGCAATCCAGAAATTAAATTGATAGGGGTTTAATAATGAATACATACAAACATTATGTATAGAATCTAAGTATCTGATGCAAGAAGTAATGAATGGAAACTTATCAAGGAGAGATCTAGAATTAAGGATAAATTCCGTGAAAGTGAGGACAATTAATCAGAGGAACAGCTTCCTTCCAGAAGTTGTGGATACTTCATCACTAGAGGGTTTTAAGAAGAGAATGGGCGGAGACAACTTCCGGTCCCTGAAGGCGACGGATATGTGCGTCCGCTTCTCATCTTCTCAGTGGGCTCCTTTTAGGAGCACGGGGGGCCTTAGAGGGGCTCCCTGCCATAGGGCGGCTTGTTGGGACCCCCTGGATCAGCAGCAGCCGCAGGGGGGTCTCCAACTTTGCGCCAGGAGCCGGGGAGGGAGGGGGTACGTGGCATCGCTGTCATGTCGCTGCATGCCTTCGCCGAGCGGAGCCTGGAAGGAAATAATCAATCAGATGTTACAGCTGAAATGCGTTGAGGTGGGAAGTCTCCCTCAATCTCTTTTTAAGTTACTCAATTTATGAACAGCAGCTTCTCTAAATCCTGGTTTCAATCTTTTGAAGTGTTAAGATTGGAGGGGGGGGTTTTCCACACCCCCTTGAAAAGCAGCATTCCCTCTCTCTCGGAGGAGAGAGAGAGAGAGTTAAAAGTTACTTTCACTTCCTCTAAGCAATGGGAGAATGACTTTTTGCTACAATTGCAAGAGATGACTGCTGAGTTGATTCTTTTAAACTATTTTATGGAAACTTTGGACATGTTGCTTTCTGATCTCCTGTGAAGGCAGAGCCAAGACGGCCAACTTCCTCCTTCTTCTTTGCTTTTATGAATGAAGTTTCCCTTTTGAAAGTTTCTGGCTTTGTACTATTTCACACCCTAGAGATCTCCAGGAACCTCTCCTCTCACGTATCTCCCTGGGATTTGGAACATTTGACTTATATCATCTGGTGTGGAACTGTATAGGAAGACTAACTTTTCTCTTCTGGGCTTGCTTGCCTCACGATCTCTCCCAGCTGTGTTTTTCCACAGACACCATTTCTTTTGTATAGACTTATAGCTATCTCGGAACTTAATATGGGTCCTAAAAAGTTACCGCCTGGTAAGGCATCTTCGGCCCCGACATCTTCTACGTCCAGTCCGATTACACAACAGACACAATTGGCTTCATTTCTACAACCTAAAACAACTGAAGAGAGTTCAAAGGATTTATCTGTTGCCCAAATGTTTCAAAACATTATGAAGGGACAAGATGAACTGAAAAAACAGTTGGTGGATTTAAACGATCAGCTCAAAGAAACGCAACAACAAACAACACAAAATAATCAGAGAATAGGTGTGCTGGAGGAGGACGCGACTGGGATGAGGGAAGAGGTTAAGACAATTCAGAAGGGGAATACAGAATTTGAAAATCATATGATAAAGATGGAATTTGAAAGAATGTCCTTTTTTCTTAGATTTCAAAACGTGCCAGAGACAGAGAACGAAGACCTTAAGGAAATCATGACCACAATTTCAGCAGAATACATTAAAAGAGATAAACAACAGTTATGGTGGGATATTGATTTGATTTATAGGATCAATTCAGCATACACTAGAACACACAATGTTCCAAGGGAAATGCATGTTAAATTCCTTAGAAAGACTACAAGAGATGAGGTCTTAGGAGCTTGAAGGGTGGGACCATTAAAATATAAAGATAAAGAAATAACCATTCTTAAACAAATTCCGAAGAAAGTAAGAGATAAGAGGAAGAAATATTCCTCTTTATCAAAGAAATTATATAATAAAGGAATTTGGTTTAGATGGTTATTGCCAGAAGGAATGCTGATTTTCTGGGAGGGCAGCAGAATTAGAATTAATACAGTTGCGGAGGCAGAGGCCTTCATTAAAAAACACAGTGCCCTCCTAGATGAAATAGGGGACAGTACACAAGATATGAAGGAGGGAGGAGCCGTGGCTCTGCCAGCAGACAGGGGGGAGGATGCAACAGTGAAAAGACTCAGGTCACAAAAATGAGTTTGAAACATTATTGCAATTGTTGTTATAATGTAATTGTTGGAAGTGACATAAAAGTTGATTGAATATATTGATGATATAATGTAAAACAAAAAGCTGCCAATGTCTATTTCTAAACTTTTGATGTTTTTTTTCTGTAAAAGTTGTGAGATTTGGGGGGATTTCCACCTTTCGCATGATGTAGCTGTCAAAATTTTCTATACCTATTTACCCTTTTCCTATAAATATTTGTAAAAACCAATAAAATTCTTTTTTTAAAAAATAAAGAAGAGAATGGACAGCCATTTTTCTGGAATGGTATAGGGTCTATTGCTTGAGCAGAGGGTTGGACTAGAAGACCTCCAAGGTACCTTCCAACTCTGTTATTCTGTATTCTGTAAGTTAACCATTTTTGTATCTGGTTATGGTTTGGAGCCTGCTAAATGATGACTAGCACTTGCCTGCTTTTTATGTTTTCTGATTTTAATTTTGATTTTAATTAGGTTTTTTTCATTTGGTTTTAATGGTTATTGCATTTTTATTATTTTCCTGCAGTTTATTGTTTGTGTTGTTTCTTTGTTTTAACTATGTGAGCTACCCAGAATCACAAATGAGTTACTATACAAAGCGAATAAATAAATACTGTACATAAATTTTTCAATAGGAATATGAGAGAGAAAAGGTAAGTGTTAAAACATTTGTTTGAGTGCAGAGTATGTGTCCTTACTCATGCTGATGAATTCAGATGAACAACTATGATAGCATAACTGCTGAAACATGTATATGTGTATGTGACATTATAGAAGCAGCTGTATACATATCCTTTGGATTATGCATCCCTCCCTCCCTCCGTCTTCCTGCCTCTATCACTATCACTATCTCTGTACGTGGTCACACTTTTTTGTGATTTAATGTACCTTCATAAGTGATCAAGCAATACTATAAAATGCCAATTGTGTAGCTCTGAGCAATAATCCATAGTGAAATTGCAAACTCTGTGACTCTTATCTGAGGTATCCTTTGCTTGGTTTCAGCATCTTTTAAATGCCGTGATTTAGCTATTTGAGAACTATCTATTCTATAACATTCAATAGTATTGTTGCATTAGGGCTCTTTCCCCTGCTGCTTAATAATACATTTCTTAGTGATGCTATAGAAACACGTTTAGGTTCCTTGAAATGAATTGCGTATGTGTATGTTGTATTTGTGCTGATAAATAAATAAAGGGAGACTAAATAAATAAATAAATAAATAAAGGGACACAAATGTAACAAAGGCAACATTAAAAATATGGTTTTCTGCCTGGATGGTCTCCTGGAGTGAGTCGAAAGACAGAAAAGGGAAGCAGTGTGTTCCCTCCCATATTTGGGCATACCAGGGGTTGTGACACAATACATACATACATACATACATACATACATACACACACACACACATATATTCATATTTTTATATTTTTATATTTTTATATTTATATTTATATTTTTATATTATTTTTATATTTTTATATTATTTTTATATTTTTATATTTTTATATTTTTATATTGTTATATTGTTATATTGTTATATTGTTATATTGTTGTATTGTTGTATTGTTGTATTGTTGTATTTTCGTATTTTCGTATTTTCGTATTTTCATATTTGTATACATATACACACACACACACACACACATATATATATATACACACACACACACATACATATACACATATATATGCTAGTCTTGTTGTATTGGGGTCTTTTCCCATGTAAGATTGAGATTGTCTTGGCAATGTTTCAGCGAGGTCAAGACAATCTCAATCTTACACGGGAAAATATATATGTGTGTGTGTATGTGATGTGTGTGTGTGTGTGTGTGTATGTGTTTATGTGTGTATGCAGGTCTTGGCGTATTCGGGTCCTTTCCTGTGTAAGATTGAGAGTATCTTGGCGACGTTTCGCCAAGGTCTCACTCGTCATCCTCAGGCTGGTGTTTTTGGCTTAAAGTATGATCGGAGCTGCCATCTTTCTATAAATCTTGATGGGGGTGTGTGGAGTGCTGGCTTTGTTTCAGTAAGTGGAATAATTGGTTGTATGGTTGTACCATGATTGGTAGATTGGTGCTGATTGGTGCTGGCTGTGTGTCCGTTGTTGTTTCATGTTGTAGGCCTGGGTTGTGGATGGGGCTCGTTTGTTGACTAGGGCTGGTTTCCAGATGTCTGATAGGCAGAAGGTATTGTCACATTTATTCATGTTGTGGGGGTGATTCTCTATTTCGATAGCTTCCATAATTATTCTCTTGTTGAAGTGTTCAGTTTTGGAGATTAACCTGGTTCCTTCAAAATTAATTTCATGTCCTGTAGCTTTAAGGTGCTGGTAAAGGGAGGAAGTTCCTTGCCAAACAAACCAGCCCTATGAGCAAACCGGAAGTCAGATCCTGAATTTCTGGTTTGCCCGTAGGGCTGGTTTTTTGCACTCTGGAGGCTTCAGGAAAGCTCAGGAAAAAATGGCCTCAAAAGAAGGCCAAAGTCAGTTGCCCAGTGCACACATGCACACTGGCCACTGACAGGGCAACGCCTCGCATGCCCTGACAAATGGCTCCGTGTGCCACTTGTGGCACGAGTGCCATAGGTTCGCCATCCCGGTCCTATAGTGACACCCTGAAAGGAGAGGTTAAAACAGTTTATTTCCAGGATGTGAAGGGTCTGTAACTAGTTTCTCAGCCCTCTTTCTGGTCTATGCAGTATACAAGTCCTCAATGGAAGGCAGGCTGGTTTCAGTTGTTTTTTCTCCAATCCTAACTATCCGTTGAAGTCTGTACCTGTCCTGTTTAATTGCTGGGCCAAACCAGACAGTTATAGAAGTACAAATGACAGATTCAATAATTTCTCTGTAGAACTGCATCAAAAACTCCTGGTGCAGTCTGAACTTTTTGAGTTGACATAGGAAGAACATTCTTTGTTGCACCTTTTTAATGATGGTTTTAATGTTAGGTGTCCATTTCAAATCTTGTGAGATTCTAGAACCCCAAAACCTGAAGGAGTCTCCTGTTGATACTGTATTGACTTCCAGGATTAATTGGCCTATATATTCAGGAGAGAGGTCAAGACTGCAGAATTTTGCTATGCAGGTACAGTGCCAACGGGATTGGTAATTGTCTGACAGCAGCAGAAGCACCAGGCCTGTAGATGTGATTCTTAAGGCCTAAAATTAGGATCCTAGTCCAGGCCTGAGACTTAATGCTTGGCATATTGGCTTCAAGCCTCAATAGAGGGTGCATTTTGGAGTGCCAAGCAAGATCCCAAGAAAATTTGATTGAATGGCTGCATAAGCACTCATATTTATGTAAGGCCCAAATTGTATGCCATATAATAGTTGAACAACTGTTTTCACTGTAAACAATTTAACTGCTGCTGGGAATGTACTCTGGAAACAAAATAACTGTAGTCAAGGATTCGGGCAGAAAGAATCCACTAAGAATCCTAGATATTTGATTGAGCACTCTGTTGAAGCAGATGTTGGCCTTCAAAGAAGCAAGATAGAAGAGTATTGATGAAGAAGAAGCCTCCTGAGAATACTGTGGATGGCTAAGAAAACAACCAAGGGATCGTTGAACAAATCAGCCCAGAATTTTCACTTGAAGCATGAATGACCAGGCTCAAATTATCTTACTTTGGATACATTGTGCAAAGACCTAACTCTTTGGTGGAAAATACTCTAATGGTGAGAAAGGTGGAAAGAAATATAAGGAGGGGATGACTAGCAGCAAAGTGGATGAACTCAGTTACAGTGGTGATGAGTGTAGCATTGGAAGACCTGAAAGACTAAGTTGGAGCTAGATCATTCTGAAGACAATCAATCTACGTGCTCTCTACTAGTTAAAAATTATTTGATGGCACATAGAGAAAAGGAAAAGAACATAGTGCTAATGTCATAAAAATCAGGAAATGCAGTCAGATTTTAAACAATTTATTTTTAATTTCTAAAAAAACAATGCTAAGCTCCAGAATTTACAGCATTTTTGTCTTAATATTAAAATCAAATATTATACTTAACGGCTGAGTTCTTTTGCTATGGCAGTTTGACACTGTCATATTAGTTGCTCCTTCTTTCCCACACATTTGTTTAGTTTCATTATTTGTGTACACAACCAAGAATTATGAGTTTGTCCTTGGTTATCAGCACAGGAAGGCTTTTATAAATTAATGTGTTTTATTTAGGGTTCTGAAAATGGAATGATCTCTCTGAAAAAAGAAGGAAAAAAGAGTATAAAAGATATGGATAAGTAGTTCCTTGGGACAATTCGAAATGAGGTGTTATTCTTTGGCAATTTGTGAATGCATTTTAAAAAAGCAAATAATAGTTATAGGTTCCTTAATGTAGGACACAGGGTGGGTTTCGCAGCCACCCCTGCCATTAGATAGAGAGAGGCAGCAATTTTGGATATCAGTAGATTGTTAATGATTTACTTAACTGTTGATGTTTTCAATCAGGGTGAAGGAATGATTCTTATGATCCTCTCCTCTGCCCCCCTCCCCCATTGCCACAGAATAATTTCACTGGCAGAGTTTTGTGTATATTGGTTTGGTTAGTAGGAGGTAAGTCATCTTATATTTTCTCAGGCAGCACATTTTTTTACATTTCATGTAATTACATTTTGGGATTCGCTATCACAAAATGTGGTGTTGGCTACTCATTTGGCTGACTTCAGAAAGGGCTGGACCCACTCATAGAAGACATGGGGATTGATAGCTATTACCCTGATAGTAGTCTATAGGTAATCTACTGGGAGACTAGTTTTGATACTATAATAAATTAACAATAGCAGCCACTGGTAACCAAATAGAGTAAATGCATATTCCTAATTCTATTTATCACTGTGGATCTTAACAAGAAGGTTTTACCACCAGTATATGAGCTTCTGCATATGAAATAATTTGAGCTATATAGTTTTTATTATAAGAATAACTGGTATTTTCATTCAGATTTGGATACCAACTGCAAACCTTTTTTGACCTTCCACACAATGAAAAGTATTTCCATTGCTTGCTAGTTTCCTGACTAATTGAAGCTATTAAACTTATGGCCCTTTGCTACCTGCCACATTTTTTTTTGCAGGCAAGGTGGAAAAGGCTTTTAAATGATAAGCCACTTCTTTTTGAACAATAATAAACAGGTTATATATATATATATATATATATATATATATATATATATATATATATATATATATATATATATATATATATATATATATATATATATATATATATATATATATATATATATATATATATATATATATATATATATATATATATATATATATATATATATAACAATAAGTTGCAAGGAATGCAGCAGCTACTGAGCTTTATTATTGCAAGAAAAGCCTTGGTATCTTTCCTGAATCTCAGACACTCATATCTGCTCCTGGATTTTAGTAACAGTATCTTACATTATTCAAAGCTGAGAAATGACATAGATCTTAATTGGCATGTGCTTGGAGATCATTTCAAAGAAACTAGTTAAAATGAACAGTAGATTGTCAGCTGTGATGACATAGCAAGATGTGGTTAATCAAAAATTAAGTATAATTCTTGCAAGGTCTTTTTCACAAATTAGAAGCAGAAGGGAGAAAGAGAGTAAGGAGCGAGCTAGAATGATTCTCATCAGAATATCCATGACACAGTCCCTGTGAGTTGGCTTTTTAAAAGGGCTGGTTTGACATCTCTATAAATAGCATTTTTTTTCACAAGCAAATAAAAGAAGCAGAAGTAGGTCTGGACTTTTGCCTACTTTGTATTGAAGTTTGTGTAGACCAATGTGATCTTTGGAACTCCAAGATATTTTTATCTTCACAAAGATAAGCCATCTTAATTGTGTTTAGCATAGTGGAAGATGATTTTAAGCCACTTAAAAATAGGTTTGGATGAACTAAGTTGCGAAGAATTTGCTGGAGAAGGAAACCCTTGAAAGAAATGAGAATTACAACTCTCAGATTCCATCTAAGAGTGAGGTTCCCTATTAGTTCTCCATCCATTCAGTGTGATGGAGGATCTTATCTATGTTGGCTGAAAGAATTAGTCCCCAAAGATATTTGATTCCTTCTGAGCCCAGTGGCTTCTGCAGATGCAGAGCTGGCTTATTCGCATTCTTTGTGGCATCTGAGGACTGTACAGTATTCCTTGGTGGCAAGAAAGTGCATGTGCAACTCCCACCCAATCCAGTTCCTAGGTGAAGAGGTGTTCTTCCAGTATATGTTCATGGCAAGAGTAGAGGGTTTCATTTTAATCACTTGTAGATAATTGTTCCTATATTGCTTTCCCTTCATATAGCTATGTGAGAAATTCAAGCTTCAATGCAGACTCAAACTTTTCAAAGAGATAAGTAACCTACACAGCAGTGGTGGGTTCCTACCAGTTCGGACCAGTATGACCAAACTGGTAGTGGTTTGGTGGCCTGAGTTGCTGGAACCAGACTTCTGTGCATGCGCAGAACCATTTTTATAGTACTGTGCATGTGTGCGCATCAAGCACACATGCGCGTACGACCACGAATGAACCAGTAATAGCAGCTGCTGGAACCCACCCCTGATACACATAACATTATATTGCATTGCCTCCTGTTAACAGAACATTTACCCTTTTTCATTTTTTCTTTTGATTTTTTCCCCCCCAACCAAGTGGAATGTTGAAAAGAAATTATGTGAAGGGATCGGGGTTCTTTCTGTCTTTCTATCCATTAGTCTGCTTCTCTATCAAGAGGATAATTCTTCAAAAGCTGAACAGAATGAGTGTGGGGGGGCAGAAGCAGATGGACTGCGAGCTCTAGTCTCATTTTAGCCATGAAAATCAGATGACTGACTTTGAGCCGGTCATTTTCTCTCAGCCCAATTCCCCTCACAGGGTTGTTGTTGTGGGGAAAATAGGAAGAGGAAGATGTATTGGCTGTGTCCACTGCCTTGAATTCTTTGTAAAAAGAATAATGACGGGATACAAATAAATATATGAAAAACGAAAGTGGTCTACTAATAAATGGTTAACCACAGGTTTTGCTGTCTACATTGCCACCACTGTGCTGTGCTGTTAGCCTCTGAACAAGTGTTTGATGCACTAGACGACATGGCTCAGCTGTGCTTT
This sequence comes from Natrix helvetica, assembly GCF_964273705.1. Taxonomy (NCBI): domain Eukaryota; kingdom Metazoa; phylum Chordata; class Lepidosauria; order Squamata; family Natricidae; genus Natrix; species Natrix helvetica. Next base: position 178,850,306 of record NC_138548.1, on the reverse strand, counting down.
CAACTGGCTCACCAATTTCCAGAGAATATAACAATAGGGTCTCATGAACCACTATAAGCTGGTTGCAGCACACCACTGGGCACCTCCAATTAAAGGCTGTGGAGGGGGAAAAAAAGGAATGGAAAATGTCCAAGGTGCATCACTATGGGAGAGGCAAGTGGCTTGGCTTGGACTGAGTCCAACTATCCCATTCTAAGTCACTTCCTTCCTGGTCACATGAACCAGATTGGAAAGTATGCAGTCCACTTTATAGTGCCAGGGCACACGTACACATAAACACAGACAGATGTAAAGCAGGGGAAAGCAGATTACAAACATGCACATACACAAACTCAACACATTCACATCTGGCCTGAATGAAGGAATGGTTTCTATAGGCCAGCATAAGCAAATTCCAAATAGAAATACAATTATTGGATCCAAATAGGTTAATAAAAATAAATACAATGCATTTACGTATGCATAATACATAAACATAGTCAACTGAATAAACAACTAAAATTAAGATGGGTAATCAGCAAAACCAAATAAGAAATATCTAAGAGCTATTTACACAAAGACTGTGGCATAGTGTACAGTTAGCAACATTTGGCAAAGAAGAGTCAGATAGCTTTGATACTAACAACTGGAGGTGAGAAGCATCAGAATGACCAGGATGCTTGACTAAAAATGGAGATAACAACTGCCATGTGTTAGGATAAGATGAGCAATATGATACAACGTGATCCAGCATTTCAATTCCTCCTACACCATCAGAGCACAATCTCCACTCAACTGAGATGTTCCCATATCTCCCCTTAGTAACAGTTGTTGGGAAGGCATTAAATCTAGCCAGAAATAACACCCTTCTGAATTTGGGGACTTCTTTACAGCTAAAGTACTTAGCAGAATGGAATAGATGAATAGTACAACTCAAAAACATGTTCCTGGTAAAACTGACAGATCCATTTGGATCTCTGTTCCATAGCCTATTGCTTAAGGGTGGCTGATACATGTTTATAGTCTATTTGGAAGATTGTGGCCCATGAAAAGCCAAGGGATTTTAATTTCTCATGAAGTTCCTGGACCCAGGAAGAATTAAAATTGTTAACCAAGATCAGAACAGCCAAATCACTTGGGAGAAATAATAGCTTAAATCAGTAGGAAAATATATGAATCCAGTCAGGCACAATACTGCATTAGAAAATTGGAGGGGCTCTTGGAAGATGGATCCCAAAAATTGGGATTGTACTTTTACAAAGAGAAGGAATTCACCCGTAAAGTCCAAATTCAATTCCAAACATTAAGTGCTTCAGGTACAAACTGCACTCTTTTGGAGAAATGGAATAATTGTAGAACTGAGTTTAATTTTCAAAGTATTTAGGATAGCGCACTCAGCATGTGCTTTATGATTGACATTGATGCAACAGTAAAATAGTTATAAAATTGGGTGATGTGATGACTTGCTTAATGATTGCATCACTTAATGATTGAAATTGTGTCATAAGTTGAGGACATATACATTGAGGACATATAAGTAGAGGTCATATACAGAAGTCAATATAGATGACTCCTATGGTTAGTGTTCGTAAACAAAATTTGAAACAATTCCAGAAACCATTCTCTGCATTCTTTCTTTACTTCCTTTTCTTTTCCAACTTTTCCTCTCCTGGCTGCTGAGTATGCTGGGTCCATTAGTCAATGTTTGTTTCTTTAAATTTTTGTTTAAAACAGGGGGGAAATTTCTGTCAATGTTGGGGTTGCCCTAAGCATGCAGTTGGCTACATTCCTACGAATATGTCAATAGGATTTGCTTTTAGAAAGGATTTAATGAAATTCTGTGCTTCAGATACATCAATGCAGTAGGGTGGAGTTAGAGGTCAGGGGGGGAAATTGTGCCATCCTCTTCATGTATAAAAAAAGCAGAGCTTCTGGCACAAAACTGCTTTTGTAATTTCTAGATCCTGCAGAGGTTTCTGGTTTGCTTACTTGCTAAAAACCAGAGTCTCAAGTAAACAATAGCCTGAAACAGTCTGATATGTGTGATGGAATAATGAGATTTGTCTTTTTATCATGCCTATTTAATATGTTAAGAATATCTAGCATAACCGAAAGATGCATGGTTTTAAAAAAACCATACGTACAAAAAATTCCACATGCATAGTTTTAGAAAGTAAAACTACCATCCCATTAAAGATCAGGTAATCAAACGTATAATTTAGATCCTTAGGCACCATGAACTATATCATATTATCCTGAAATAGTGTTATTGACTATTAATTTGTTTCCATATGTAATTCATATGGGGCAGTTTTTGTGCTATTTTTATCAAAACTTGAGGGATGGCTTATGTGTGGATGCTCCTATCTACAAGTATATATGGTATCTATTATTACTTTTTTCATAGTGTCTTTCCTGTAGATGCATGCTTTAAGAGTCAAATGTTATGTGTTTGAAGCCTCGGTGAATATGTGGGTTGTCAGGTGAGGCAAGTGAGGCACAGCCTAACCTCTCATCATCAGGGCAGCGAGTCATTCGATGGGAAACTTGCCTTTTGGGAGGAATGACCCAGCTTGGCTCCCGCTTTCGATCTGCCGCCCAACGACTGAACGGAGAAGCGAAGAGGCAGGAGAGACAAAGCAGGAGCCAAGCCGAGTCATTCCTTCCAAGAGGCAAGTTTCCTATCGAATGACTCGCTGCCCTAGACTCAAGGCTCCAGTCCAGCCTGTGGTGCCTGCAGCCCCCGCCAGCTCCTCCAGGGACTCCCAAGCTCGGCACGAGAGAGCCGCAGCGAGAGAGGCTGGCCAGGTTGCCCGGGTGGCGGCAGAGGTTCCCTTTGTTCTTTCAGGCGTGGGAAGCAGGGGGGGAGAGTCTTCCTCCGCTCCGTCCACTCCCCACCTGCGCTGCCTTCGCCTGACAAGCACGCCCCGGATTCCACGCAGCTCTGGCAGGCGATGCCATGGCCGAATCCCAGGGCGGAGGGCGGCAGGTCGCAACTGAGCATGCCTGACCGTGGAATTCTGGGAGTTGAAGTCCACAAGTCTATTGCAGAAGCAACCTGAGCGTTGTAAGCCTGCATAGTTGGTCCCCAGTTGTGGGTTTCAAAATTTTTTGGAACTTCTGTAGGTGTGGCCTGCTTTGTGGTAGTGGTTTGCCAGCCATGTGACAGGGTGGGAGTGGCTTGGCAGTCATGTGACTGGATGGGAGTGGCTTGGCAGTCATGTGACCGGATGGGAGTGGCTTGGCAGTCATGCGACTGGATGGGAGTGGCTTGGCAGTCATGTGACCGGATGGGAGTGGCTTGGCAGTCATGTGACCAGGTGGGAGTGGCCAAGATGATGTCACTGAATTCTTTGCCCCAATGGATGATCTACAGAAACATATAAAAAAGGAAAATTATTATTTGGTGTACTTACTACTTAAATAAGATTAAAATAAGTACACAAAACAATAAAAGAGCTACTTACAGAAGGAAGATGACTGTCCTTGCCAGTCTCCAATATCACTGACTCCAATGAATGGCCTGCACAAAGAAGAGACACAGAAATGAACTCTTTCATTGCATGCATTGCATCAGGATGAAACCAGCACACAAAATAATAGAAAAGGAAGATTACTGTCCTTTTGTGTGTTGAAGTCATCCACTGACCACCTTGCTCCAATGAATGGCCTGCACAAAGAGATACAGAAAGGAAGACTCTAATTGCTTGCACTGCTATATTAAGGATGAAACAAGCACACAAAGCAATAAAACAGCTACTTACATAGGAAAGATGACTGTCCTAGCGGTCATACTCAGTTTCTTCTTCATCCTGTTAAATAATACTAACTGCAGAAGAAATAAAATAATATTGGACTCGATTGTGATTGTAAGCTGAGGACTACACTACAGGTAACAGAAGGGATCTCTGTTTTCACCCAACAATGTACAGTCTTTTCAGGAAGGATGTCCCCCAACAAACAGGAAAGATATAGTTTTTCATCTAAGAAGTTAGATCAAGAATGAATGTCATCGGTAGATTCACAGAGAAATACGGATTTCTTTTTCTGAAATTTATTTCTCAGTTCAAAAAACAGGAATATATGAATTAGGTTCAGTACTTAGGACAGACCAAGTAGCTATTCAAGAGTTACTGGTGTCATGGTTAGAAGCAATGGTAAAGTGAGATATGGATTTAAAACCAGTAATATTTGATTGGGCATTTCAAAGGAAATACAATACATATTTAATTTTACACATGTTAATAGCTGCTGGAATTGTGTTTGCACAACAGTGGAAAAACAAAGATATGAAAATGAATAAATATTGGAATGTGCAGAAATGAATAAATTGACAATTAAAATCAAGAAGGCTTCGAATACTTTTTCACGTGAGATTTGTTTTATCGATTGCTAACTAACAGAAACAGAAATTAGAAATCTAAAAGTATGAAAGAAAACACCAATTATGTAAGGAAAGGTCACTAAAATGTATAAGGAAATATTATTAGTACTTGATCATTATTAATGTGTAGATAACTGCAGGACATTAGATGGTTCCAGCTAGATGGTTCCGCCCCAGGCACCTGATGGACCCCGAAAGGTTCCTGATGGAGCTTGGAACTTTTCCTGAATCCCTTGCTCACAACTCGACCGAAGCCCTAGTGGAAGCCTGGGATAGGGCTGCGGCTGGGGCCTTGGATCGCGTTGTGCCTTGGATCGCGTTGTGCCTCTGACCCGGTGTTGATCCCGGGTGGCTCCCTGGTTTACCAAGGAGTCCGGGAGATGAAACGCCGGAAAAGACGCCTAGAGAGTGGCTGGAGGGCCAGCCACTCCGAATTTGATCGAACACTAGTAAGAATTCATATTAAATCCTACTTAGTGGCGATAGAAGTGGATCTGGATGGGGAGGAACAGGCTCAAGCTCAATCCCTCCAAGACTGAGTGGCTGTGGTTTCTGTCATCCCGATTTGTATATCTTGTTCCATCTTTGACGATAGGGGGAGAAATTTTAGCCCTCTCCCCCTCAGAGAAGGCTCGCAATCTGGGAGTCCTCCTGGATACGTGGCTTAGTTTAGAAGAACACCTGACGGCCGTGACCAAGGGGGCCTTTTACCAGGTTCGCCTGGTATGTCAGTTGCGCCCCTTCCTGGATCGGGATGCTCTGTGCACAGTCACTCATGCCCTCGTCCTTTCTCGCCTGGACTACTGCAATGCTCTCTACATGGGGCTGCCCTTGAAGAGCACCCGGAGGCTTCAGCTGGTCCAGAATGCGGCCACGTGGGTTGTCATGGGGGTACCTAGGTGCTCCCATGTTACACCCCTTTTAGGCGGCCTGCACTGGTTGCCGATTGTTTTCCGGGTGCGATTCAAGGTATTAATTATGACCTTTAAAGCGCTCCATGGCTTAGGCCCAGGGTACCTGTGAGACCATCTACTGCCACCAGTAGCCTCCCACCGTCCAGTACGATCCCACAGAATTGGCCTCCTCTGGGTGCCATCGGCCGACAGTGTCGGCTGGTGACCCCCAGGGGGAGAGCCTTCTCTGTGGGAGCGCCTTCCCTCTGGAATGAGCTGCCCCCGGAGCTTCGCATAATCCCTGACCTCCAGTCCTTCCGACGCGCCCTAAAAAGTTGGCTTTTCCAGCAAGCCAGCCTGACCTGTTAATTTTAACTCATTTTTAAATGTATTGTCTTATAAATTTGGGGTTTTTTGGGGGGATATGTATTTAATTTCTTTTTAACTTTTGGGATATGTGTTTTTTAATGTTGTACGCCACCCTGAATCCTTTTGGAGAAGGGCGGCATATAAATCCAATAAAAACAAACAAACAAAACAAAACAAACAGACATTACACACACACACACACACACACTATGACAGTGCCAGGAAAACATCAAAAAATAACAATTTCCTCCCAAAAGACTGCAAATTAAACCAGTTTTTTTCCCCTAATCCTAAGGACAGGAAAGACAAAGCCACTGGAATAAAAACCATCAAGGCATTGTGGGAAATTATAAAGGACAGTACCAGGAAGCTCACAGAACCAGGAACCACAATTACCTAAACAACCAGGTATCACACAGAAACACACAAAATCTGGCAAAGCTGCCTTGCACCAACCTGGCCTGCCCATAGAAAAGTAGCCACTTTGAGACACATAAACCATGCACCAACCTGCACACTTAAAAGCAACACATTGCATCACAAATAAAACATTTGCAAAAAGGAATAACATTTCTTGTAATAAACATATTCTATAAACAATAAATAAATAAAATTTCCCTTAAAATAATTTAAAAAAAAAGATATTCTATAAATAATAAACAAAATCCTGAAAAACATTAAAAAATATTCTATACACAATAAATTAAAATAAACCATTTAAAAATATTGTATCCACAATACTTTTAAATGTATTGTGGATAGAATATTTTTAAATCGTTTTATTTAAAAGTATTGAGTATAGAATATTTTTAAATGGTTTATTTTAATTTATTGTTGATAGAATCTTTTTTTAATAGTCTAAGACAATTTAAAAAAAGATTCTATCAACAATAAATTAAAATAAACCATTTAAATTTTTTTATACTCAATACTTTTAAATAAAATGATTAAAAAAAATTCTATACACAATAAATAAAATATTCTTTAAAAAACCATTAAAAGCATAAAAGAAAAAAAAAACCCGGGTCACTTACCAGCAGGCAGAATCAGCAGCTCTCCGACGCGATGGATGCAGCAGGGAGCAGGCAGGAGACGAGGCAGCAGGTAAGCTGGACTTAAGGGACAAGGGACAACCGGGTCAGCTAGGCCCGCCGCCTGGCAGGCTCAGCCAGCCAGGTGATGCTGGGGACTGGGGGTGGGGGTGGGGGTGGTAACAGGAAACCCCCTTTCGGCCCGGCAGCTTACGCCAGCTTGCAGCTTTCGCAAAAGCCGCGGGCGGGCATATGCTAGCTTCCTGTGGCCACGGCAGTGGCGCCCATTTTGGCCATGCAGCGTATGCTAGCCTTCCCTCGCGAAAGCCTTTTGGCTGCGAGCTAGCATATGCTAGCTTCCCACTGCTGCTGCTGTGCCCCTTTTGGCCACACGGCATATGCCAGCTTGCAGCTTTTGCGAGGGAAGGCCTGAAGGCCTTCTCTCATGAAAGCCGCAAGCTGGCATATGCTAGCCTCCCACCGTGGCCACCGCCCCCCTTGCACTTAGTTGCTTACCTGAGGGAAGCAGCAAGCTGCTGGAAGGCAAAGCGAAGCGAGGACCCGATCAGCAAGCGTGATATGACAGCTGCTTGGGAATGAGAAAGTCTCTTCAAAAGAGAAAGACTCTTTCCAAAAAAGGAATGCTGGCTGTTGGCGCCGCACTTTTAAATGGGTGTTAGAGGTGGGTGGGTCAACTCCAGCCTGCTCACTGATTGGCTGGACTCCAGCCAATCAGTGAGTGGCAGGCTGGACTAGTTTAGTGCGGATGGGCAGGGGAGCGAGTGAGCTGCGACGGAACGGGTGGGACGAGCGAGCGAAAGGGCCGGGGCAGGTGTTCCGGAACTTACTTCCGGGTCCACCAGTGGAACCTCTTCTAACCGGTACAGTAGATTTGACGAACTTTACTTTCTTTACTTTTATTTAATTTATAAACCGCGCCCTCTCCCGGAAGGGACTCGGGGCGGTGTACAGTCATATTAAAACAACAATATAAATACATAAATATAGATAAATATAGATGGAGGAGGTAACATATAAACTGTACAGTAATAGTTAAAATTAAAATTAAAGATACATTAAAAACTACCCCTAAAAAACTACCCCAGAATAAAATGTTTGCCAGGAGGTTAAAAATGGGACTATAAATCGGCTAGGCCAGCTAATTGGAACAGGTGGGTCTTGAGTTTCTGTTGGAAGGAGCGGAGGTCGGTAGTGGTTCTGATATCGGGGGGGAGGTCATTCCAGAGGGTTGGGCCCATCACATTCTACCGAATCGGTTAGAACCGGCAGGAACCCACACCTGTTGGTCCCCCACTTTCTGGACCATATATTGGGCAGGAGGCAGACTTCCCAGAAGTCTAAATTGCAACAGCCCTTATATTATGGAACCAAATCCTGCCTTGCCAGAGGCTTCCACTTTAGGGCCTCTTGAGCCTGAACCAAGTGATCCAAAAATACTTATTAGAAGCTAGACGCCTCTTCCCTCCAGCCCTCAAGAAAGACCTAGGTTACAATGCAGAGTCCTAGGTTAGCTGAGAAAGTTATAGATTCTGGCAGGGGAGGCAGATGAAGGTATATGCAGGCAGTCTAAGGACTTTTTGCTGGATAGATTCTTTGTGAATATTTAAACCACCTTTACAGGTAAGAGACTACTCTGACTGCTTGCTTTGTCACAGTTATGGTATTCCTGTAGATTCATGGTCTGTTGTTTGATTGTGTTTCTGGACTTCCCCACTAGTTTGATTTTTAGGGCCATCTTGCTGTTACTTCTGCTTTAGTGTATGTTTGCCTAATGTATATGAAAACTGTAACAGTGTTTTCAGTTGCTTACTGCTGCGTGATCTTGGAATCTTGGCTTCTGACCTTACACATTATCCAAGAACAGATTCTAACACTTTTCCATGAACAGTAAATTTGAATAATACTTTCATAATTCTAACATTAAATACAGTAGAATCTTAATTTAATAGGCCCTCCCATTTATTGGATTTCCAGGTTCAATAGATCACATTTCTTGCTAGTGAAATCATGGGTGATACCACTTGCATAAGCATTTATAATTTTGCAGTCAAACTCTATTTTGTCCGAAATACAAACATAATCAAATGGATAATTCTGGTTGATTCTAACAGGATGGCAGTATATTTGCATATTTTCATGAGTTATCTAATAATGACAACAAGGTTGATTTGTGGATAGTATGCTATTGCAAAGCATTTCAATAACTATTGCTCTCTTCACATGGCCCATTCTGTATTATAGCTGCTACAATATTATGGTTGAAGAAATGGAATGGTAACATAATGGTATTTTATATGTGTGGAGTAACAGGCTTGGCAGAATCGGAAGATGGTTTTTAAAGAGTGTTCATTTCAGAGGCTAATTTTAGCTGTCATGCTCTGTACAGACACTTAAACTGACTCATGAACCAGGAAATATTTGAGTTCGAGAATGCATAAAGAATACCCAATCATCTCCAGTTTTTCCTACTGAAGCTAAAAATAAAAACACCACTTCATTGCTAACCTTAAAATATGCATATCTAGTCTTATTGAATGCATAGGCAACACTTAAGTTACCGCCCTATCCTAAATACAGTTTGGGAGGCTGTTTCCATTGCAAAACTTTTAAGGTTCTGTAAGAACCAAGTTAAAAATATGCTCTTTGTGGTAGAACTCATGCTGATGATGGTGACTAAGATAAAAATAATTGGCATCCATTTTCTGGTTGAGTTATTAAATGCTTAATTATATTTGGAAGTAAAATATTAGTTCTTGGATTTTATCCAAAAACACTTGCTTAAAAGATTTCATTTGTTCACTTTGTTTATCATTTATGCAGCTCAGTAAACATGAATGAGAAGCCTGTGTTCAATACCCTTTTCTTTTCAGTTACACTTTTCTTGGAAAAAATATTATGTAAACTTGCAGTCATTCTTCTCTTCTTCATATAGTTTTTAAAAATATAATATATTATAATTTTAGACTGCTTAATGCGTTCTGGGACATGATTGTAGAAACATTTAATTTTAGGTAAACTTTATTTCCTTCTTTTTAAATTTTTCAAACAAAAGTTTTCAAAAGAGAAAAACTAGTTTTATTAGGAGACAAATATTTTGCACTAAGTGATAAATGATTGGATAATTATTTTAGATAAGTTCTATGGATGCATAGAAAATTCCAGTTTGAGGGGGTTGCTTAATGTGTCACACTAGAAACTAAGAAACCATGAATTCTAGTTCTGCCTTAGGCATGAAACCAGCTGGATGACTTTAAGCCAGTCATTTCTCTGTCAGCCCCAGGAAACAGCCAGTGTCAAGCAATTTTCAAAAATCTTGCCAAGAAAACTGCAGAATTAGTCCAGGGAGTCATGAGGAGTCAAACACTGACTGAAAGGCATAAATAAATGATCATATACTGTATAGAAGATTAACCTTTCACAATTTTTTGAAGAAAATAATACTTAATTAGCTTAAACAGTAAAAAAACATTGTCCAGCTTAGTTATTGTAGAAGATGTTGTCTGAATTGCTATAGACCAATGATGGCGAACCTATGGCACGCGTGCCACAGGTGGCACGTGGAGCCATTTGTCAGGGCACGCGAGGCGCTGCCCTGTCAGCTGGCCAGCACGCATGCGTGCGCTGGCCAGCTGAGTTCACCCTTTTTTAAAGTCATTTTTCACCCTCCCCAGGCTCCTATAGAGCCTGGGGAGGGCGAAAACAGCCTCCCCCGCCCCCCTGGACGCCCTCCGGAGGTGTCAGGGAAGCCTCCGGACAGTCCCTGAAGCCTTTGGAGTGCTCAAAATGATCCTCTGCGCAAACCTGGAGGGTCGTTTTGAGTGCTCCGAAGGCTTCAGGGACCGTCCGGAGGCTTCCCTGAAGCCTTTGGAACGCTTAAAACGACCCTCCGAGCAAACCAGCAGTGACTTCTGGTTTGTTCGGAGGCTCGTTTTGAGTGCTCCGAAGGCATCATGGAAGCCTCAGGACGGTCCCTGAAGCCTTCGGAGCGCTCAAAATGACCCTCCGAGGTTTGCTCGGAGGATCGTTTTGTGTGCTCCGAAGGCTTCAGGGACTGTCTGGAGGCTACCCTGATGCCTCCAGAGGGTGTCCGGGGGGGGGGGGAGGCTGTTTTCGCCCTCCCCAGGCTCCTATAAAGCCTCTGGAGCATGGGGAGGGCGAAAAAGCATGTACAAATGGGGGGGTTGCGCCTGTAGTGCACACATGCGCACTGGGGGTCGTGCATTGTATTATCGGTGCGGCATGCCCACACACGACCACCTTGCGCTCCCCCCACTTATGGCACACGAGCCAAAAAACATTCGCCATCGCTGCTATAGACATTCTATCCTTAGTATTTATTCTGAATTAAAATACTGCATTAGCAAATCTTTGAAGCAAATTTTGAAAGGAGAACTTACCATGTTTCCCTGAAAATAAGACAGGGTCTTATTTTCTTTTGACCCCCGAAATAAGTGCTTGGCCTTTTCAGGGAGGTCTTATTATTTTTGAGGTGCAGGAGGCGGCGAGCCATGGCTGCTGCAGTGTCACCTCATGGCTGCTGCAGTGTTGCAATATTTTCGGGAAGGGCTTATTTTCAGGGGAGGGCTTATTTTAGCGCATGCGTTCAAAAGCCCAATTGGGCTTATTATCCAGGGAGGTCTTATTTTGGGGGAAACAGGGTAGACGTATTGTGCAATAGTCATTGTATGTATGTATGTATGTATGTATGTATGTATGTATGTAATGTTACATGCCATCCCAAATCATTCCATAGACATTCCACAGACATATCATCGCAAATCATTCCAGACAACATCTTTATGGAAGGTTATGCACCTTCTAGCGTGCCTTATGTCTACCATGATGTCCCAGGGAGATGTTTTTTCAACTTCCCAGTGTAGGACTAGAATGCATGACTGATTCAAAATCATCAAGCCAGCTTCTCCACTTATGGGAAGACTGGAATTCTGGCTCTTCCCACTTCTAGTCCCACATCTTAACCACTGCACCACAGTAGCTTTTATGCACCTGCACACATTATAAGTGATTGTACATTTTTTTTTGTACAATGCATATTAAATAAAATCTTCCAAGGGCACGATTACAAATATGTTTAACAGAGGGCTGTAACCCAAAATAAAATTCTGTATTAATCTTTCCACGCGTCTTTCAGGTATTATTATATTTCTTCTGTTCATCTTGTAGTGATTATGGAACTAGGTAGTGATATAATAGCATTTTTACATATAGGATTATTTTTTTCTCCTTTAAACGCAATGCCATTATGCATATAAAGATTAACTTCTTTGTATTTCTTTAATAGAAGAAGATATTAAAAGAATCAAGTTAAAATATTAGATATTAGAAAATATTTTAATATCCAAAGTATTAACAGATAAATTTAAGAGATGTGAAACTTTTTAATAGAAAATAATATAGTTATTTCAGAGTCCTTTTTCATGTTTTTCATTTTATCTTTTGAATTTCATTCTCTTATGTGATCATTTCTCTGGTTAAGAATACTGTGGCACAAGAGGCAATTATTACATTTGAATCCTCTGAAACAAGAATGTTGTCAGTAATAGGGAGGTATGAACTGCAAAGAGCAGGAGAGTTAGAGAAGATCTGAATTCTGGAGCTGAAATAAAAAATCCCAACTTGAATGTAATTAACTATCCATCCAATACTCTCCAGATTCAAATAAGGCAGACCAGTCAGACTGGAACTAGCACCATTCCCAGACACCAATCAATGGATATTTCCCAAGAAGCATCCAATCACTGATCAACCCCAGAGAATTTGCATTCCATATAGACTATAAATACCATAAGGCAATCCCTATTTCTGGACTATCATGCTGGGAAAATCCCTACCAAGATGCAGAGTAAAACATATAAAGAAAATGTGATCTGCACATCACTATATTTGAACCTGGAGAGCCCCAATTTTTTTAAAAAAGCAAGTATTTGAAGTCATAGGGATCAATAGTGGCACAGGAAAGGTCGATTGTGGTTATGTAGTCTTTTGCAGTACTCATGATTCTGTGCATTTGATATTTCCAGTTGCATGCTGTTATACTTCTATTGTTTCACACCCTAAACCTTATTAATTTATTTGTTATTCTACACAGCAGAGGTAGTATTCAGCAGGTTCTGATCAGTTCTGGAGAACGGGTAACGGAAATTTTCCGGAGCGAGGGACAGGAGGCTCCAGTGGATGGTATTGACACGCCTATTTGGCCACGAGACCGGGATGAAGCTGAAGACACGCCTGTGCTCCACCTTTTCTTCTCCAGTTCATCTCAGTCCAGCCAAATAGCGAGTCATATTTTAAACTTCTCCTGCGATTTCTATCTCTACTGGAACCTCCTTGCCTCTGCAGCCTCTGAATCTAGCTCTCTGCTCTAGCCTGTAAGTAGCTCTATGTGGTTTTCCAGATGGACAGCAAGTCCAAGTGGCAGCTGGCGTCAGCCGACTACATGGGGGGCTCCCTCTTCGGGGCAGCCCTGGAACTGCTCCTCTGGAGGACAAAAATAAGAAAAAAGTCTTATCCACCTTGGCGAAGAAGGTGGATCAAAGGTCAACCCCGTTTTACCACAAGCCCTTGTACCATCTCACGGAACAGGAGGCTCAGCAGAGCAGGTAGTCTTTTCCCAGGACAGAGAGGACATCTGACCGCAACTTCAGTAGGGACAGATCCCGCTTCCAGTCTCAGAGTAAGTGGCCCTTTCAAGGGGGAGGTGGGTGCCCCTACCGCCGGCGCAAATAGGTCGAACCAGGAGGGCCGGGGGTTCTGTTCAAACCTGTTCCTCGTGCCAAAAGCCTGGGGGGGTTGGAGAGCTATTCTCGACTTGAAGCTCTTGAATCAACATCTTGTGTACTGCAAGTTCAAGATGGCCTCGCTTAAATCCATTCTAGCAGGCATACAGGAGGGGGACTACATGGCATCTATAGACCTCACAGAGGCTTCTCTCCATATTCCCATCCTCCCACAACACAGGCGGTTCCTCCAGTTCTCCTATCTGGGTCGCCATTTCGAATATAAGGCCCTACACTTTGGGTTATCCTCTGCACCTAGGTCATTCACCAAGGTACTGGTGGTGGTGGCAGCCTACCTAAGGGGTTTCCCCATTAGGCTGCATGGCTACCTGGATGACGTCCTTGTCCAGGGGGCATCCCCGGGTCAGACGAGGGCAGACCTCTTGCAGGTTGTGGACACCCTTCAGGGGCTTGGGTTCTCTGTCAACTTTGAAAAGAGTTCCCTCACCCCGTCAACTAGAATTCTCCATGTAAGGGTGGTTATAGACTCCCATTCAGGGAAGGTTTTTCTCTCCCTGGACCGCAGGGCCAGTTTGGTTAAGATGGTTAAGCAGGTCCGTAGGGACCGTTATGTTCCCATAGCCCTTCTATCTAGCTTGTTGGGGAAACTCATATCCTGCATCGAGGTAGTACCGTGGGCACGGTTGCACGCCAGGATTCTGCAGTGGCGACTCCTACCATTCCAGAGGGCCAACACCAGCAGCTCGCCAGCCAAGGTCGAGGCCACCCCTCAGATACTGATTTCCCTCAAGTGGTGGCTGTCCCCAGCCTTGCTCAAGGGGTGCGAGTTCAGGGACCAGGAGTGCCTCATTCTCACCATGAATACCAGCCTGTTCGGCTGGGGGGTGACCCTGGGATCCCAGTTGGCGCAGGGCCGATTGTCCTGGCAGTAGCTTTGACACAATATCAACTGGCTGGAGCTCCGGCCGATCCATCTGGCGCTTTGAAATTTCCGGACTGCCGTCAAGGGTCATCACATCAACAACATAGCGGCCAAGGCCCACATCAATCGGCAGGGCAGCACACATTTCCAGGGCAATGCATACTGAAGTGATGTCGCTGGGCAGCTGGGCAGAGAGACACATGTGGTCCATCCGGGTGGAGCACATCACGGGGATCGACAACCATCAGGCCGACTGGCTCAGTCGAGAGACAGTGGACAAAGGAAAGTGGAGCCTGTCCCTGGTTCGCGGACCTCAAGATCCTGTCAGTCCAGTCTCCATGGCGGATTCAGGAGGGGGAAATAGAGCTGCACCAAGGGAAGCTAATGCACCCGGAACCACACTGGCTGCAACTAGCTGTGTGGAGAGTGAGCGGGAGCGCCTAAAAGGAGCTCAATTTTCTCTGCAGGTGATTAGAGCCATAGAGGCCTCATGCAGAAATTCCACCTCTATGACTCTACATGGGTTGCCTTCGTTTCCTGGTGTCAGGCAAAACGGGTTGAGCCCAACAGGGCCTCAGTCCCACAAGTCCTGGATTTCATCCAGGAGGGCCTAGACAAGGGACTCGCCCGGGGTACTGTGCGCAGGCAACTAGCTGCCCTTGCCACGTTCCTCCCAGGCGAGGGCCCGGTCCCTCTCACCCAACTACCTATTGTGAAGAGGTTCCTTTGGGGGGTCTCCAACCTGCACCCCCCAGTGGTGCATAGATTCCCCATGTGGACTCTTCCCCTGTGTTTCGGGCTCTCGTGGAGGAACCCTTTGAGCCGTTGCGAACAGTTAGCTTGAAGCACCTAATCCTTAAGGTGGTATTCCTAGTCGCTATCATGTCAGCAAGAAGGGTGTCAGAGCTAGGAACACTTTCCTCCAGGGAGGACTTGTGCATGTTCCACAACAACAGGGTCATGTTGACCTAAGGTGAATTCCATCTTTCACCGTTCTCAGGAACTTGTTCTCCCGGATTTCTGCCCAAATCCGGCTAAGGAACAGGAATAGCAGTGGCACCGGTTGGATGTACGACAGGCCCTGCATATTTACTTGAAGCGGACAGCCTCCTTCCGGAGGTCAGAGGCACTCTTCCTATCCTTCCAACCTTCGTCTCTTGGTAAGAGGGTAACGCCTTCCACCATTAGCCGGTGGATCCGCTTAGTCATCTCCCTAGCATACGAATCCCAGAGGTTGCCAGTGCCGCCTGGCATCACGGCACACTCGATGAGGAGTGCTGCCACCTCAGCAGCTTGGGCCTCCATGGCCCTGATAGACGACATTTACAGAGTGGCTACATGGGCACCCCATCGCCGTTTATCTGACATTACAGGTTGGACGCGTTCGCATTGGCTGATGCGGCGTTTGGGCGCAGGGTGCTACAGCAGGTTATTGCAGAGCATGAGTTCCCGCCTATGGGACTTAGCTTTGGTAGGTCCCATCCACTGGAGCCTCTTGTCCCTCGCTCTGGAAAATGGCAATTGGTCTTACCTGAACTGCTATTTTCAGGGCTCGGATAGGAGGCTCCAGTTCCCGCCCTAGGTAGTAGGATAGCTGGGGTGGTGGGAGTTCTCCTTTGTGCCTTGTTTTCAGGTCTGTGGGGAGCTCACTTCGATGAACTGGAGAAGAAAGGGTGGAGCACAGAGGCGTGTTTTCAGCTTCATCCCAGTCTCGTGGCCAAATGGGTGTGTCAATACCATCCACTGGAGCCTCCTGTCCGAGCCCCGAAAATAGCAGTTCATGTAAGACCAACTGCCAATTTGAGTAGTTTGAAGAACTGATAAATGCCACCTCTCACTGGCCCCATCCCCAACTATTTTCTGCCTCCCGAGTCCCAGCGGATCAGGGGGCAATGGGGATTTCGCAGTATCCTTCCCCTGGAGTCAGGTGGAAATGGAGATTTTACAGTATCCTTCCCCTGCCACACCCACCAAGCCATGCCCACAGAACCGATAGTAAAAATTTTTGAATCCCATCACTGCTACTCACCACTGTACACACAAGATGAATATAAGATGCCACCAAGTTGTACAAAAACCACACTTTATAGTAATAATTGTACAACAGGCTGAGAGCTCACTGGCTTTTAGAAAGTGAACCTTGGTTAAATAGTAAACCTTGTATAAACTTTTCTATAGAAAATGCACTGAAGTTTTGGCAGTCCACAAATGTATCAATACAGTAATTTATGCCCAATTCATAGTCTCTGCATCTATTGGATAATATAAATTAAGAGTCTTGTCTTGTTGTCTTGCTGCCAGTTTGAAGGGTAAGATAACAAAAGATAATACAATACATATAGTCTTACTGCAACAGACAGTCATGATTGAATATTAAAGTCTGATACTTTGGAAATGCTATTTCATAGATACTCACTACTTGAATCACAATCTTTCTGTAATGTTTATAACCTAATGTGGGATTTTGAATAGGATTTTTTGGAGGAGGAAATAAATTTCATTGAATAAAATTGTGCCCAATACCAGAAATAGTTGCCCAGTCCTAATGGTTAATAGAATCAGAATTTTTCCACTGGGATTTGTACTAAATACTGAATTTAACACAAGAACATTCATTTTTGTTCTTCTGCCTATCCTTACTTGTGCATTATGTGTTATTGAGCTGTGGTCAGATTATCTTCGCTTTTTCTCCGTTATCATTTTAAGAAAACCAGCATTTTTTTTATTTATATATTATTTATTTGTCTTGCAACTCACCATAATCTGCCAGGATTCCTGGCAGTCACCGAATAAATATATGTAGCATAAAATGTCCACAGTAATTCAAATAAGGTACATAAATAAATAATATCCAAAGCTAAATAAAACCAACAAGAGAACAAAAACCCAGATGGCTGCTGCTCATGTCATAAAAGCTTCCAAAATGTGCAGACTGAGGGAGGCAGCCTGATCTCTACCAGAAGGCTATTCCAAAGAGACAGCCTGCTGCACAAAAGCAGTGCCTCAAATCACCTTACTTTGCAGAAATGAGACACCGTCAACAGCTTCTCAAGGGGACTACTGAGACAGTTGAGTTAATCCTGGAGAATGCAGTCCTAAAGATATCTAGGTGCCAAGGATTTAATGGTAATATAGGATAAAACCAACACTTTGAATTGCACCTGAGAGCTTGTTGGAAGCCAATGCGGCATTCTCAGCACAGAGGTAATGTGTCCTTGGCAACATGTAATATTAGCAGGCTGCTGCATTTTGAACCAACTGCAGCTTTCATTCTAGTAATCCAGGTGATGAGGTCATTAGCTACTTCTAACTCCAGGCACTGTAAGGATTCAAGTGGTGTACTAACTGAAGATGGGCTTAAGTTCCTTTGATTTACCGGATGCAATCTGAGTTGGTCACTCTGGTACTAGTGACCAGTCTAGATTGGATTCTGAACATTATCCTGGGATATGTAATATTTCTCTTCATTCGTAACAGCCTTTACCCGTCCAATGAGTAAAAGCCATGAATGAATCCAGGAGGATCCCCAATTCACAAACCTGCTCCTGCAGAGTTAGTGTTTACATATCTAGAGGCAACAGAAAGCCCAAACATGCAAACAGCAGGTGCATCTTTTTTGCAACTTTAGCCAATCTCAGTACAGTATCTTGGTGCATTGATGTTAGCACATTTGGAATTGATGGTTGATCTTTCCCTCTGACTTCATCTAAACATTAAATAAGGAAGAAGAGCTGTATCCTCAGTTTAATATGCAATTGTTCCTAAAATATTTTAAATTAACCTTAATCCCTTTGATATATCAACAGTTAAAACTTGGATGATACTTTAATTGGTATTACTATAAAGTGAAGCATACTTTTATAGGCAATTTCTGAATTTTACTATGATATCTATTGTAGAAAATGAGAGGGCACTATCACCTCTCAAAGTAGAGCACAATAACTTTCTGTCTCTGAAATAAAAAGAGAACAGGGTTATTAACTAGATTATAAATGTGATCAATCAGACCTTATGTACAATATGTTAAAATCCATCATTAACCATGTCAGATCCTTAGATTTTAATGTTGGTTTTCACTTATGTTTTAATTGTGTATGTATAGACACATAAGTTGGATGACTAATAAATATTGTAAATAAATAAATAAATAAATAAATAAATAAATAAATAAATAAATAAATAAATAAATAAATAAATAAATAAATAAATAAATAAATAAATAAATAAATAAATAAATAAATAAATAAATAAATAAATAAATAAATAAATAAAATAACAGTGCTTCCACTTTCCATATCCAAAAAATCTCATCAAGCAATGGCTTAATCCATATTCAAGCATTGCACAGTTGTATATAAGGCTTGCTATCCTCACACTAATGATTACTGCCTGAGGATCTCTTGTCATGCACACTGTAATTATAAATCTATACTTGGTGATCATTTTGTTCTATTCTTATACCAAGGATCAAATATTTTCCATAGGGTAAATCTGGAAAGTAAGCATAAAGGTTAAATTGATCATACTGAATGTTGCCTAAAAACCTGCATCTCACACCACAGGGTGGATGTTAACATGTCTATAGGTATCATTAAGAATTTGTCACATCCTGAAACTCCCAAGAGAAATTTCTAAAGGTCAGACAACTCATAGATTCTTTTTGGTCATTTTTAAAGGATTTGTTTCTTAGCAAAAGGAACTTGACATTTTAACATAATCTCCCCATACCACACTGTGAGGTCTATTTGCTTTGTTCCACGTTGTCATCCTGGGAGAATAATTAAACTGATCTCTCAGCTAAATGTAACCTATATTTACAGTACAGAGCAGTAAATGGTAAACAATCCAGGCAATATTTTTAAACTTAAGAAAAACCTGATTAGCATTATGTTGATTAAAATATTGGTCTGTTTTCAAGAAAAAAGCACTGGGTGTGTTAAAAATTGCATGCCTTCTCCTTAAGTTGTTTTATAAATTAATCTGTATAGAAATTTATTTCTTAAACCAACAAATGGACTGCTCCAAATATTATTTTGTTTGCTGATACTGACTGCCAATTAAGTGTGTGTGTGTGTGTGTGTGTGTGTGTGTGTGTGCGTGCGTGTGTGGGGGGTGGGTGGGTGGCGGCGGCATCTTTTTCTGCTTTGTTCTTAAATTATGCAGCTTTCACCTGCTGTAGTAAATCATTCATAAGTCTGCATTAGTGAGTAAGAAATACATTATTAGTAACAAGCTTTAGTGCAGTGGATATGAAACATTTTGAAGAACAGTGGTTAAAGTCATATATTTTTTCAGATTTAATACTCTTTACATAGGGAATAGTAGGAAACAAAATTATCCTGATTCCTGAAGAAGGAATTTGCATTCAGAGACAGAAAACAGACATAATTAATGACTTCTGAATTAAACATAGAGTCCCCTCTCCCTTTTCCTTCCTAGTGTTTTTCCACAAGTGCAGAATCTCCCCCCACCCCCCGATTAACTGTGTGATCCATTCGTTGCGTAGGAGTTGGCTGACTGGTTTGTCATGTGAGCCTGATGTGGTGGATTGAGAAATAGAGAGATTAGCTCAAGTCACCCAGTCAGCTTTCATGCTTAAAACGGGACTACAACCTACAATTCACTATCTCACCATGGTTTCTAGCTTGGTGCCTTGATAACTAGACCAAATTGACTCTTATTCCTAAACATAAAATAAATGTACACACTAAATCTGTTCTTGAAAGTTTTAATGCAAAAAGATATTAATTTTGTAATATCTATATTTTAAAATGTGTATAATTTTGTAAGTTAAATAATTTTTCTTGCTGAACTTGACCTTGACTTGACGGACTATCTGAATAGGAATGAAATGAAACATATAATGAAGAAAATAATATGAAATGGAATGAAACATAATGAAGAAAATAATAAAACATAGACTAATGCTCGGCATGCATAGGCTAATTAGAATTTGAGGTTCCTTCTCCAGTTGGCTCCTTATTCAACTTTTTAAAGGAACTCCCATATATGACATTCCAGAACTACCTGTTGCTTTTGGGGTTCTCATTGGAAGTGTAGCTCTAGCAAAACCAGTCTTGAAGTGCAGCTGCTGGAAGGACCCCTTTCTCTTTGAAACTGAGTGAAAGCATACCAAGTCTGACATTGATTTAAAATTATGATGACATTCCTTTTCCAAGACCATGCTTTAAGGCATTTAATGCCAGCTCTCCTGCCTGAGGGAAGCAGCACTCCGGGATTCCATTATTTCAATTAACTGTGGAAATGATTTTTCTCTCTCTCTTCTTTTTTCCAGGAGGGAAATAGTAGTTTAATACTCATAAATATGTATCTTTTAAATTTACAGGAATGATATCTTTTGTTTGCTCTGCCATAATAATTGAGACTTAGAAATGGGGGAGGGAGAATGAACGGGGTAAATTCAAGGAGGTGAAGGCTATTTTAATGTTGTCTTTTATTGAGTTTTGCAAATACTATCAAATATACTCCTTCCTTAATGTTTGTTTAAATTTATACAATTTGCTTTATTTTAGTAAATTAATTCTGAAGCTTTCTAAGGATGCACATTTATGGAACATGAAATATTTCATATGTCACTATAATCGGTACGTAAGCACATTTCATGATCAAAACTTATACACAGGACAAATGGTGCTTTTGCAGTAGAAACATGTGAAATGCTGTAAATCACCTGAATTAATGAAGTAATGGAGCAGCAAAAAGACCACTAGTGCTTCATAGTTCAGATGGGGAAGAATTTTCTAAACTCTTACAAAAATGCTAAATGCAGAACTGAATCAGTGCTTCATAATATGAAAATGTTTGGGGAAGAAACGAACTGTAGCATAATATTTTTTGTTAAAATGAGAAGGAAACGTCACTGGTAAATTTAGTTGCACTGTAAACCCGGGAAATCCAGTAGCATAACTTGCACATATGAATCTATTATTATTAATGGCTATTTTTTGTGGGTCAAATCTAAACCTAAATGACAAAATACATTATACTGAATTTCAGTTTTGTTGAATCCAGTAGCCTATTACACTGACTTCTTCATCTATAAAATTATGTTTGTATAAATTATTTCTTGTTTCTAAAAGGAAACAATAATAAGTACAAGGAAAAGAAGAAGAAAAGTAAAAATATAAAGAAAAATATGCAAATAAGTTACTTCCAAATTTCAATATAATTATAAACAAATTTAGTGACTCTTCACTCCCTCTAAGATTACAAACAATTGTTTTACCCCATATTCCATCCCTTACCTATAGGCAAATTCACAAACATTTTGTCCATAAGTGCCACTTAATTATACAAAAGGTAATCTTTTGATTTTTTCTCCTACCTAGAATTTTTAGTCCCTTCTAGTGTCCAGTTTTTAAAATAAAATAGTTTATCATGTTATGGCTTACAAAAACAAAAATAGTTTTATCTCCTACAATAATTTTTTGTTCTTTATAATTAATTCCAATATCTTATTGTAAAAGTTTCTATATTCCAAATTTATCTGTACTCTTAATGCATTTATAACTTTTAAAATCAAAATCTTACTTTGCTTATTACTATTTATTTTAAATTCTTTAAATTCTTAAATTTATTAAAAATTTCTTTCATTCAGGATTGAAGCAAAGTTATCTGGCATTTTCAAACTTGTCATTTTGAAGATCTATAATAGCTTAAAAGTATGTAATATGCAATATCTGAAAGTGATTAGAAAGTGATGGAACTTAATGGCCTTTAAAACACACTAAACATGGTTTCAAGCAAGATTCCCATCATCTCCCATCACCCACACATTCAGTAGACTGTGGTCCAGTGTCTTCATAAGGAATAGCTGCCTGGAGAACATGTGGGTGATCTTTCATCTTCTCCTTATCCAGAGAGATTTAAAAGAACCAGTCTATTCACTATTTCTGTGGTCTTTGACATTTTTGTAGAGACATCTCTAGTCCACCATTCCTTCCATGGAAGCTGAAAATGTTTTTAATCAGTATCAATAGATAGAGGGATATAAATCGATCTCAGCTAGTGGGTGCATTCTGGTCTATTAAAGAAAAGAAGTAAGTCAGGTTTTATGATCATTGATTAACATTAGTCAGTTTCAGGAACTATCACAGACAATATGTACAGGTCAGCTTAGCAACGGTTCAAAATTCTGATAGACCTACATGGGGGATACTAACGACATGTATTCAAAGTTGCAATGGTTCTGTTTCCCCACGGTCACATGACTGAAATTTGGGGACTTGGTAACCGGGCTGCATTCCCCATTTTACAACACTTATACCAAAAACCAGCATTTCCTTCTGGTTTTTGGTAAAACCATGCCCATAGGGAATCATGGTTTTATTTAATGATCATAGCAGTCACTTAATGACTGTGGCGATTGCTTAACAACCACAGAGTTCACTAGTCACCCATTTTACAACCACCATGAGTTATGACCATGATGGGCAGTTTCCATTATGGTCAGTCATAACTTGAGGACTACCTGTACTAGATTTATTCATAATGATCTGGAAAAAAACTCCTTGAAAATATGATTGATTAGCTTAAAATTAAATAGGGCAATAATGATTAACAGTATTGAATGTAAAAGACTGGCAGGACATCATCAAAGACACACCACAACAACATCAATTAACAATAATTAAGGCCACCAGAAGAGCAAGATCCAAAACTTTGTATCTTCCTTGACACTTGAAGTGGTAAAAAAGGAAGTAAAGAAGGAGAAGAAGGTAAAATGTAAAAATATTCTAAAGAACATGGCACAAATTTGGTTAAGATATCCAGAGGTCACAATATACTGAGTGGAAGAATTTTAGAAAACATTCATGTAGAGTTCAGAGCTTCCTAAAATATCACACCAGATTAACCATTTTCAAAGCTCGCTGAAGCAGATTGTAACTATTTGAATGTAAAACTTTTAGCAATTATTGCCTTTCAGCCTTTGTATGTTTCAACAGGTGGTTCCCGAGTTACCAATGCAACTGGGACTGGGATTGCCATCGCTAAATGATGCAATTGTAAAGCGCAACCTCACATGACAACGTTGCTTAGCAATGACAATCCAGGCAGTCTCAGTTGTTGTCGTAACCCAAGATACATGGGTTGTTAAGTGGGAAGCAGAGGGAGTTGTAGGTAAAAGAGTGTGGGTGTTGCTGCAAGGCATGGGTGGGGAGGTCTTGGTTGGCCCAGCCCAGGGTCATATGCAAGTTAGGGGAGGTAATGTAAACTCAGAAATGCTGGGGAAAGAGAGTGTAAAGTGCATGAATATCTATATGCAAGAGCAGGGAGGCCAAGGAAAGGTTCAGGGTCCATATGATCCCAGGGAAAGAGAGCACAGGGTACATGTGTGTGAGAGAGAGGAGAGAGGGGTGGGGAGAGAGATTGCAGGGAAGCCATAGAAGGAGGGCATGAGCTACATACAATTGCAAGGAGGCCATGGAAAGAGGGTGTGAGATGTGTGCATAATTTCCTGCTATGATAGATTCTTTGGGCAATCTAAACTTATTAAGATCTTCAGTTTTAAAGTTTATGAAGTTGGCCACCTTCGTAAGTGTGCTGAATTTAGCAGAAAACAACATTTCCTTTGAATTATAATTAAAAATAGTAGCAGAAGATGGTGACCTAGGCTAGAATAAGAATTTCATTTCCTCTCTTTAATTGATGTCACATTTTTGGTAAGATACTGATGTGAAAAAGATGCTCTTTTCTTTTGTCCTTGATAATTTAGCAGTGGCAGTGCAATTAGCAAATGACACTAAGTGCCCAAATGCAGTGTTTTTCCTGACCCCTGCAGTGAGCTTGCCTCTAGAGGATTGGAAACCTTATATAAATGTGTAACCATACACATACTGCCCCTTTTATATTTTCTGCTGTTTAAATGACAGGAAACTGAAATTTGAGGGTTTAAAGGAATTAGATATTATCATAAGGGCTATCTATTAAATAACATTCTTATAACTGGATTCGGTAATCTATAGACAAATGTGGATCAAAACCTTCAGAAAGTTAATACTTTTTCAGCTGACTAATAAAGGTCTGGTATGGGGAAACTTCATATTTTCTGGCTATTATAATTTGCCCGTAATATATGTTTTATTGTTGGGATTTTTGGTATACAATGTATAGATTATGGGTACATAATATATACATTATATGCCATGTCAATGGAATCTGTCTTAAGACTGAGTTATAACCACCAACTATTCTTTTAACAAAGCTCTGGGATATTGGGTAGTATTGCAAGCTGATGCTGCATGACAGATAAATACTGTAGATAGATAGATAGGTAGGTAGAGAGAGAGAGAGACAGAGAGACATACACAGACACAGACAGGCGAGGAAAACGTTTGATGGATACCAAGAGGATTTTCTCTGGAGAGATTCGTGTCCATAGAAACCACAGACTATGAGGATGCAAAATAAAATTAGTACAACATTGCTGAAGTGTTGGTATTACATTTTAAATCTGATTCCGATGACTCTGTCTTCAACTCTGAAAGGATCATATTCTTCATCTGTCCTGGGAGAATCCTCATACTGACAGTTTTGCTACCAGAATATATATATATCTGCATTTGTTTTTAAACAATCAGTTTTAAGACTGGATTGGGTTTTCTTCCTTCTTCAAAATGGACCTTTTAGCCTCATGAAATCTCTAAATAACAAGTCATTGCTGAATAATGAGTGCCATGCTTTGATGAACGATTCTGGCTCACCAGTTTGATTCTAGAACAGTGTTACATGCTTCAAGATATCTATAGTTACACCAACTAAGTGCCATAGCTACCCTCATGAGAAGACCTAACTATCGTCAAGATGCACAGAGCCAGGAGAAACTGTCTTCTAAAGGACAATGTTACTAGATGTAAGTTTGGCAGGTTGGAGAGACATAATCTGTGAGTGACATAAATCTTGGCTGGAGGCAAAGCATGAGTTCATTATTGCAAAGTGAAATAATATGGCACTAATATAACCCATTTTTATAGCTTGTTGATAAAGATGACACAAAGAATAATGTTATCTGTCATTTTTATTATTGTTTCGGAATCTGCTAGAAAAACAACTTTTGAAACCTGAATTTTACTATTTTCTTTGGAGACTTTGACCTATTTTACTATTTTCTTTGGACAAACAGATACAGCAATGCTTAAAAGTTTTCAAGCCTTTTTAATTTTCAACATTGACCTAAAATTTGACCTAAAATATGGTTTGTTCTCCACACGTCCTAACTAGATAAAGAGAAACTATTAAGCAAATGAGTCAAAACCATGATATGTGTTCATTATTTTTTTTTAAAGAAAATGATCCAGAACTGCATATTTGTGTATGGCAATGTTTGTGAACCTCTAGGATTATAAGTTCATTTGAAGGGAAATTAAAGTCAGGTGTTTCAATCAATGGAATGATGATCAAGCATGAGTGTGGGTGGTCTTGCCTTATTTAAAAGATAGATAAAGGTAGCTTGCACATATTTGCTAGTCATTCCCGACTCTAGGGGGTAGTGCTCATCTCCGTTTCAAAGCTGAAGAGCCAGCTCTGTCCGAAGACGTCTCCGTGGTCATGTGGCCAGCATGATTAAACACCAAAGGTGCACGGAACGCTGTTACCTTCCCACCAAAGGTGGTTCCTATTTTTCTTCTTGCATTTTTATATGCTTTCAAATTCCTTGGTTGTCAGAAGCTGGGACAAGTAACGGGGGCTCACTCCATTACACCGCACTAGGGATTCGAACCTCTGAACTGCCAACCTTTCTGATCGACAAGCTCAGCGTCTTAGCCACTAAGCCACCATGCCCCTTTTATTTAAAAGATAGAATTCTGCATATTCACTATCTAAGTCTGAAACAGATATGTGGAAGTGTGCCATGGCTCAAATAAAGGAGATTTCTGAGGACATTGATGCTCACCAGGCTGAAAATGGTTTCGAAACTATTTCCAAAGAGTTTGGATTCCACTAGTTAGGTAATTCTCGTGAATTGGGGAGGTGTCTGCCCGAGCTGCTTCACAATATTAACTTGTTTCTCAGAGCTTAAAAATACTTCAGCCCTTTTGCCTTAGGCTTAGGCAATGGTTCTTGTAAATTTCCATCAAGTTTATCCTCCTTGCTCTCTAGATATGGGTGTCTTCTGAACCAACCTTGTCCAATTTATCTGTGTTTTTTTCCCCCTCATGATCTATTATTTGCAGTTTTCAGGACTCAAAACCTATATGTTATTTTGGGTATCTCTGAAGTCTATTAGAAAGCCCACCAGTATCTGCAGTTCTCAAAGGTAAAATTAATATGCTTGAATAGTTGGTTATTGATTCTCACACTATATCTCAAGAGCCATTTACCAAAGCATTTTATCCTTCAGTGGGAATTAGGTATGTCTGTGCAAGCAGTAGTAGATCTGTGGTTTGGTAGATAAAATGGACCAGCCAGTCGTGCAAATAGTATTGCACTCACTACCTAAATGAAACATAACTTTATTCACTGGATTGTTCAAGAAGGTTAATTAGGCAGAGTAAGATAAAGAAAACGAATGCATGAGCTATTAGCTGTCTTACTGGCAAATATGATATTCATTCCAAGATAAAATTGGCAGAGGTTTCTTTCTGATGCTTACAGTATGAAAGGTAATATTAAAGTTACCTTTGCAATCTTTAATGGATTATTAGATAGTTTAGAAGACAGCCAGTAAATCTTATTAGGAGACTCTTAATTAGGCTGTGCTGGGAAACTTACATTACTGAGTTACCAGATATTACATATATAATTTTAAGGTGACCAACCGTCCTCCTTTAGGGAGGACAGTCCTTCTTTTGTAAGTTCTGTCCTCCCTCGAAAAGTGTCCTCCTACATGTCCTCCTTTTTGATATTTGAAGGCTAATCTGTTGCGCGTTATGTGACGTATTTTATTAAACAGTTTTTAATGGTGGTTTTTTTTACTTCATCGCAAGTATATTGAACAGATATTGAATCTTGTGTTGAATTTTTATCTAAAGAAATGCTAGACGTTAAAATAGATGACAATTGTCTCTTTGAAGAAATTAGAAGACTGAATGTATATTTAAATTCTGAAAAATTAATACAATGGGAAAATCAACATGTTGAAATTGATAAAAGATGGGTGGATATTTTCAGCCATTTCAAAAATGAATGAACATATTCCATGTGAACATTTAGTTATACTTGTTCAATTTACGTTGTGCTGCCCTGGAACTAATGCAGCAGTTGAAAGAGTTTTTTTCAATTGCCAATGATTTTTCGACAAGTGAGAAATCGAGATTGAATGTTGATACTCTAGCTGCAGCACTTGCCGTAAAATTCAATATGAAGGATATTTCTTGTTCAGATATTTCCAATATATTGTTAGAAGATGATACATTGACAAAAAGTATTAATTCAATGGAAAAGTACTCATTTAAATAATAATTAACAGGCATGTAAGCATAATTACAATATAAAATGTTGCAAATGTTTTATTATGCATATATCATATTTTAGTGTATTATTGTTGCAATGAATAAAATATTTCTTTTATTTACGATATATTTTTTCCAATTTATTTGTCCTCCTTTTCATTGTAAAAAAGTTGGTCACCTTAATAATTTAGACTTTAAAATATGTGATAATACTTGTAAATCACATTTTAACCAGCCTGTTTTTATTGTGTCATACTTCTCCATATAAAAGTTTTAAAACATTGTATCTAATTTTGAAGAAAAAAGACATCAGCATCCTCCCAGACAATTTTTGCATGCATATTCTCATTATCTACTATGTTGTTCCTGAATTTAAACTAGGTTGCCATGCATTGCAAACTAATGCAAAGATTCTAAGAAGCAGGTCTGGAATGTATTAAGTTAAAAATAGGACTCCTATATCTGGGCTACAAAAATTCAGATAATTGGCAGAGATAGCAAAACATGAAAATTAAATCTTTGCTTCCATCAACTGGCTCTCTGGATTTTTGCCATTGTATTATAGTAGCTTTGGAAAAAAACAAGTTTGATTTGCAGGAAAAACAAAATATGCGAAATGCTAATATAAAACATACTGGAAAACAGCAACTGTTCGATCTGAACAACATGTATTGTGCATGATAATCTGTCTCGATTCCTTAACTTTGAGGGAGGAAATACAGGGGCAATGTTTAATCACAAGTACTCAAATCCAGTTCTGCATGAGTAGATCATCTGATCGGAGGCTCTCTTTTCATCCTTAGTTTTTTTTATGAATGCGATTAACTACTGCTCAAATGCTCAAATAAAGATTCAAATCATTCTTCAGAAGTATATTTTATTGATGCAAGGAGAATGTACTTTCAAGTTAAAAAAAAGGATGACAATCCAACTTCAATTTTTTGTTTGATTTCATTTGTTTGGCTTGAGCTGAACACTTTCTCCCTTGCTTTTAGACAACTCCGTTGTCAGTTATTTGAATCCTTTTTTAAAAAATGTCTAGGCCAATATCATGCCATGACATTTGAAAGAAATTTGAGATGGGAAATGCTTTTCATTCCCAGCAACTAATTGCATATATTGGGTGAGTCAGAACGTCTGGGATGTTAAAACATTGATTATATCCAACATATGATTTAAAAAAAGTTTTTCCATGTGAGTCTCAGAAGAGCTTGTGCTTGAACCAGTTTATGCTGTTATTGCAAATGGATCTTATCTAGAATAAGTGTTCATTTCCACAATGCCATAATGGATTGATGACATTTACAAAGGATTCAAATTGCTTCTCTTATTTGCCTTTGCTTTCTTCAGTTTTGTTTGTATGTGTTTTATGGGACCACAGATGGTGTGGTGTGCGTGTGTGTGAGTGTATCTCCAAATAATAAGTCAGTCAGCTTCATATTCCGGTTTGTTCTAAAGTTGTTACACATAACTTCCCAATTCAGATAGTCCTTGACTTACTAGTCCCACAGCAACTGTTCAAAGTTAAAACAGACCCTGCCCAAAAGCTTTTTAGGATCCAGTTCCAAATTCTGATGGTTGCCCGTCGCCCCCGTCCCATCCCCCCCCCGCCTGCAGTTACATGATTGTGATTTACAATGTTTTTGCTGAAAACTGGCATTTCAGGTTTTCAGCAAAAATGCCCCATAGCAATCAATGAGTTCACTTAATGGCTGCAGCATTCACTAAATGACCAATTAAGATTCACTTAACTACCTCAATTTTTTTGCAAAATCAGCTCAGCCACATGGGTGACACACTTTATGCCATAACTTACAACTGTAATGGGAAGGCTCCATAAGTCAAAGAGTACCTGAATGAAAAACCAGAGAAACACCATTTGTTTGTTTGTTTGTTTTTCACCCTTTATGTGTATCCCAATTAATAGACTCTGGGTGGTATACAAATACAAGTTGAACAAAATTCTACCCACATCTACATTTAAAAACAGATCAATAACACTTGGCGAAATATTTATAAGATAAAAGTCTCCTTTGTGCTGAGCTACACTACCCATTGACCACATCTTAGATACTCCATGTAGTGTTTTGGCATCAGTGTGGAAATAGTCTGCCACTTCCTTCTTCCATGATGTTTTTGTTTTCATTCTCCCAGTCCAGCTTACAGCCCTGGCATTGCCAAGTGGTCTCCCATTGAAGCTTAGCTTCTGAGCCCAAAGAGGATTTCTCAGGTGATGCACTGCTGAGGTACTTTGCTTTGTGGTATGAAAGTGAAAACTGAAGGTAACCAAGATGATTGTGTTCATCATTTGCCTAATAAAACTGAAGATGCAGTTATCTGAATATGACCAGTGAGTTGTGGGGAAATGATGTGTGGAAAAAGGTTGGCATTTCTGACTTTTTAAAACCTATTTATGGTGACATTTATTACATCGTAAGAAAGTTTAGTTGCCTCATAAATAGAGCCATTATGTTCAGCTCTCAGGTTGTGGGATCATTAAGTGTTCTCTCTGAGTTGCTAAATTTGAGACACATATTCAGAACTGTATCCTCCGTGTACAGCTTTTCCAAATACTAGAATTACTGAACTTTATCCAAGTTTAACCGTCTGATCTAGTAAATGGAGTGGAATAATATAATTGTGCAGGCTCTGAGCTAAAAGGCGCCGTGGTGAATTTTCTAAGTATTTACCAGCATTTAAAAGCAAGCCTTTTAATACAGTTGAATACAGTTGAAACTCATTTCTGAGCAAAAGATCTATCATTTGGGAAAAACCGAGGAGGTATTCAATACCACCAAAAATCTTAGTTTTAATGCAAGTTTAATTCAAACTTAATTAAGATTTAAATGTATGGTAATTCTCTTATGTGAGAGAATGAGCATCAGTGAAAATATTAATAGCCAGTTATCTGTCTTTTACATTTTTATGTGTTAACTTAGACCTACATACTGCTTATGTTGACAAACTTTTGGTGTTTACTGTTGGATGGAATAATGAGAAAGAAACTGGCTCCAGACTGGCAAGTTGTGGGACAAGGTTTTATATTTTCCCTTTATGTATTCAACTAATATACTGAATAGATATTGAGGGAAGCTGTATTGGAAGATGATGAACATGATTTTGAAACCAATGACCTGCGTCTGCTATGCTGATGGTGCTACTCTGATAAAGGATTAGCAATGAAAATCAAGGAGCATATGAAAATACAAGATTGCAACTAAATATAAAGAAGGTCAGATTAATGACTAATGAGATTGAGTTTGGTGTAGTGGTTATGGTGCTGGCTGGGATAGAAACTAGGAGGCTATGACTTCTAGTCCTAACTTAGGTATGAAAGCTGGCCAGCCACTCTCTCTTAACCCAATCTACCTTATAGTGTTGTTGTTGTTGTGGAGAAAACAGGAGGTGAAAGGTGTACTAGATATATTTGCTGCCTTGAGTTACTTATAAAGCAAAAGGCAGGATAAAACTCTAATCAACCAATCATCAAATGCAGTGTAGTAACCAGCCTTAGAATAAGGTGACCAGATTTTAACATTGGTAAAGCGGGACACCATTGACTGGGTGGTGGTGGTTCTTGATTAAAAATTTGGTCTATATCCTTGCATCCCTAACCCTTTAGGGAAAAAAACCCCAGGGGTCTTCAAACCTGACAGGTTTAAGACTTGTGGACTTCAACTCCCAGAATTCCTCCTCCAGTCATGTTGCGGTGACATTATCTGCGTGGATCTGCTCCATCTTCGGTTTTTTTCACCGGGGGCAGGGCTGCCGCTGAAGATGCCGACGAGCTCCCGCCACCAGCAGAATAACTGCCTCCTCCTCCTCCTTCTCCTCCTCCTCCTCTCCTCCTCCTCCTCCTCCAACAGCACCACCACATTTGCTGCCCGGCGCTGTGGCTGAGGTGAAGCTGCCAAAGCTCCCGCTAGTGCCTCCGCCTGTGGCAGTGGCCCCGGCGCCACCCCCTCTGCTCGGAGCACCTGAGCTGGGCACCGCGTTACCCCCTCCTCCTCCACCGTGCTTTTGAGAAGCCATGAGGTGTTTTTTTCATGCTCCAGCTCCCTCTGCCGCCTTGCTACTGGCTCCTGAGGCCTCATGGCTCCTCAAAAGAACGGCGGAGGAGGAGGGGGCAGGGGTAATGCGGGGCCCAGCTCAGGTGCTCCGGGCGGAGGGGGAGGCACTGCTGCTACGGGCAGGGGCACCAGCGGTAGCTTTGGTGGCTTCACCTCAGCCGCAGCGTCAGGCAGCAAATGTGGTGGTGCTGTTGGAGGAGGAGGAGGAGGAGGAGGAGGAGGAGAAGGAGGAGGAGGAGGAAGCAGCAGTTATTCTAGTGGCAGCGGGGACTTTGGGGGTTCACTTCAGCTGTAGTGCCAGGCCAAACGGCTGGGACTGGCTGCCCACAAAGGACATCCCCAGGCTTGCTTTGCTGAACATGGGGCGACTGACAATAGTTTGAAACTACTGTTAGTCGCCTCGCGCTCATCAAAACAAATCCGGGGAGGTCCTTTCCGGGCGGCCAGTTCTAGCTGCCTGCAAAGGACCTTCCCTGCTTCTGGAGCCTGTGACAGTAGAAATCACTGCATGGCAGTTGCAAACTGCTGCGCGGTGTTTTCTTGTCATGTGTGCGGCCACGCAACCATGCCACTTAGAGGGAACATTGATCCTGGCTAAATAGCCACATGGCCGCCGAAAACCGTATATTCCCTTCCCGTTCTCCCACCGTTCCCTAGCTTGTCATGCATTCTTTCAAAAAATTGGGACTTTTTAAAAACACCGCAGGACGCAGGACAAATTGTTAAAAATTGGGACTGTCCCACCAAAAGCGGGACGTCTAGTCACCTTACCTTAGAATGAACAAATTCTGAAGTGATAGATAGCTTCTGCTTTTTAAGATTAATGTTTAGCAACAAAGAAACAAGCAGTAAAAATACACCACTGACTGACTGTCACTTAGTAAAATAGCAATGAAGTCCTTGGAAAATAATTCAGTAACTGAGATGTGTCTAGGCATACAAAAATCAGAACCGTGCATGCAGTGATTTTTTGTGTGGCACTCTATCGAAGCGAAAGTTAGATTTTGAAAAGGGATAGGAAGAGTATTGACACTTTTAAATTTTGTTATTGGAGAAGACTCCTGAGAATGACATTAATAATAACCAACCCCCCACAAACAAATGGATCTTCACCTCAACCTAGAGTGCTCACTGGAGGCACAAATCACCTGGCTCAAATCATTGTCCTGTATTTTAGACACATTAGGCAAACCTCTAACTCACTGGAGAAGCCTGTGATGCTTCTTGCTGGGAAAAATGAAAGGAAAGAGAAGAAAAGGACCATTAGTGGGTGGACTGGATTATGACTGCAATGCACGCATGTTGACAGAAGACCTGAAGGGTCAAGTTGGGGATATTCCCTCCCAGAGAAGGTGTGGTTGCTAAAACCTGGCAAGGAGTTTTCATCAGTCAGATGTGCGAATTAGGATTTAATTATCAGGATTTTACTTGATTTCTAAATTGTGAAAATTTGGCTAAAGAAATAAAAGTGCACATTAAAATGTATGCATATCACAAGAAAAAAATGGGAATATATTATTAAGGATAAAATATGCTTTAGGGATATATGAATATTTATGCATATTCATGCAGATGTCTGTGTGAAAGCAGAGCAGAAAATATTATGGAAAAATATTCAACAGTAGTAGATTGAAAATAGTCTGATTCATCCTCACAAAATTGAATTGCATTATAGAATTAGTTGTTAATGATCATTTTAAGTGGGACTAAGTTCAGTTTGTTGGGCAGTTCTGTTGGCATTTTATTTTGGGCTGCCTTAAGAATAAGAAGTTTGTACAGTGATTTATAGTATTTCATTTAAATATTAACACGTGGATGTGGAAGCAGATCCTACCCATTCTGTAATGGGTATAAAAAGATGTACTTTGGCCAATTGTTATGATCAGAGCAACAGCAATGCTTATCTTTCAATGTTTTATAACAGCAATGGGAATAATAAAATATTCTGAAATTTTTAGATATGATATTCTTAAGCTGTATAAATAAGCGTTTTTCAGTTGCTACATTTGGTACTTTTTAATTCATACAGCATTTTAAAAGCATTTATTAAAAAAAGCAATTCTAAATAATGGAATCTGACTTTTTACCAGTATGATTGTTAATTCGCAGGACTTATAATTGTCTGGGGAAAACAAATGGGGGATATTGTATAATTGAGGGCAACTTAAGGTGGAGGAAGGGCAGAATTGGCAATTTAGGTTTTTGCAAAATAGTTGCTTCTCATTTATATTATTTACTAAGTATCTTTGCTTTTGGGGGATAAAATAATATATTTATGTTTTTGTGCTAAATTAATTCCTATTGCTGTTAATATTTTATAGTTTCAATCCCATTGCATAATTTTATTTTGAAATATTTTACAGCAACAGTGATGTTCCTGAAATGAATGTTGCATATTTTTTCTGATTTTATAATCAATATAAAAAAACTCAAGAGTCTTTTTTTTTTAAAGCTTGACCTAGTTCCTTTTTTGAAACAAGAAATAAAGTAGTAAGCAAGATCTGTTGCAGAATGGAGATGGGTGACTTTTCTCTTGGTCTCCTCTATTCTCTAGAGTCTGAGATGATTTGACAATCATAAACAGTGGTGCTGGCAAGATTGAGTAAGCCTAGCCTGTACGTCCTTCTGGCCCACATCACCATGTATCCCACTCACTGTTCTGTCTTAGAGATGTAAATATGGCATCTGTGTTCTCTTCTCTCCTCAGCTGTTTCCCATCAGATTCTCTCTCTCTCTCCTTAAGTGAAGAAACACAATCCTATTTTTCTCACTTGTAGCCATTCTATGTTATTTTATTTTCATTTGTCTGATTACAAAGCTGAGGCTGAAAAATAAGATATAGGATATGGGAGTGCTGCATGGATTAGCATGTTATGCAACCTTAAGCAATGAGGCTATGTTTATTACTATGTGGTTTTTTTTTCTTATCAAATTCTAAGGTTTAATTTTTAATATCAAAAATGTATTAAAAATAAACATTTTCTAAGCATGGCTCCTAAATTGTCAAGCATTGTTCTGGCTTGATGCATTTTTTTAATCAGAATGGTTAGGGAGGCTAGAACTCCTCAATTCTTGGATGAAATTATCCAAGGAAAAAATCAGCGCCTTGCTCCTGATGGATTATTAACCAGTGTTTTCAAAATGACTGTTCACTAGGCAATCGCTCCTCACACTGGTGATAATAGAAGGGGCTCCTCCAAATGCACTGCCACCCTGCTCCTCTGTGGCTCCATACTGCTGCCTCCTCTCTTGCTAGCCCAGTGAGATCCCTTCAGTGGAAGAAGCTCTGCTGCCCTGCTGCACTCACTAAGCCAGGACTGTGCTCTTACCCAGTGTGTAACTCCCAGGCCAGGAGTGTGTGGAAAATGATTGTGAAGATCAGCTAGGTTTGATGGTGGAGAGTGGCAGGAATAGGTGGTGTAGGTGCTGTATTAGATACATAGGTGGTGTATCCAAAAGGGCAGAGATGGGGGAGGCAGGCAGGTGGGAGAAATTGATGCAGAGGGAATTCGTGCAGGGCAGGAGAACACAACCATGGGATGCTGCCCCAGTCATAAATGTGGGCCAATTGCCAATTGCCTAAATTTTGATCATGTAACTACAGGACTCTTCAACAATGAGAAAGTCTAAGAATGGTCATAATTACCATTCATTCAGTGCAGTCATTATTTTTGAATGATTCCTGAATGAATGGTAGTAATGGGGTAGTAGACTACCTGTATAGTGTAAATTGAATTCACTAGCGATGAGTTTTTTAAAGAAATATATATATAATACAAGGAGCAATAGAGTCAAGAATGAATGGATGATAAATTGAATAGGGATAGAATTAAAAAAAATGAGTGGTCATATACAGAAAATGGATATGAATTAAATCGCAACAAAAATACATGAAGAAATAGTGAATTTGGGAAAAACGGTAGGACTGGTTGTATGACATTGATAACCAATATGAAGGGGTGTACAAATATGATAGGACTGCAGATGTTGCAAGGATAGAAAAATACGGAGAAGTATCATGAATATTGCTAATACAGAGAACATTTCCTTAGATTTTCTTTTGTCTCCTGCCTTTTATTTCTTTTGCTGATTACATGTCACTGTTTTCTGTGCTTTGTATAATTTATGCCAGAAGTGCATAGAATGATGGATAACCTTCCCCTGCCTGGATGTTGCTGGATTGCACTTTCCACTTTCCTAGCATGACTAAATTGAAATATAGTCAAGTAACACAATAGTTGTCATAAAGGTGTTAAGGTGAAAATAGTTTCAGATGACATGTAAGACACCAAGAGCTGTCCCCTTCCCACTTGACAAGATGCTTCCTTTTATACAGATTAATATACTCTTTGTAATCAGCTGGGAAGACTTCCAAACCAAACAAACTGCAGTAGCCGCCTAATACTTTTATTTTCCAAGTTTTTGTAGCCCAGAGGCAATTTCTGGAAATATAGATGAGGGAAATTTGCTCCTTGTTTCCTATTAAAATAACTTTTGACTTCCCAGTTAGGATCTGATGCACCAGCAAATTCTCAAATCTTAAACTATATTATTTGGAAGTTGTTTAAATTTTTTTAAAACCCAGTCTTTGTTTTTACAGATACTTGAAGATATGATATTTGCCCTTGTAATTTGGAATAAAAAGTTAGAATATACTATTCAACAAATTAATGGTCTTATTTCTAAATAATGTTAAATAGGTTTCTTATGAATGTGAAATAACACTAATTCATCAAAGGATTATTTTCAAGTTTATGAATTTTAGTGCATTTTAAAAAGATTTGAATGTCAAATTCTTTATGCTGCAAATATAATATATTTGAAGAAAGTTTCTCCCATGCGATTTGATCATATGGCTGTTCCATAGTTCTTCATTTTTGGTTGAACGCAGGTATTCACATTATTATGAATTTGATCTTGGACAGAGAAATATGGTTCAAATATGTTACTACTATATTGAATTATATATTAAAAACTTGTGATTTATTTTTATGAAGAAATTTGGACTTACTGAGCATGGAAAGTAGGTCAAAATTATTTGCTGGAAAAATACTCCTATTTCAGACTTAAAGTCCCTGCATTCAACCTCTTCTCTTTGAATGAATACATATAAATATAGTTTTCTATATTGTGATTGCTCCCCTCTTATTTTAATAAAAAAGAGCATGCCAGATTCAATTTCTTAAAAAAAAAGAAAATAATGCATTAAAAATGTAAAATATCAAGTGGGAGAGAGATCGTGTAGGATAGAAGAAAGTTTTTTATGCATGCATTTTATAGACAGATCGCATTTACAGAATGTCCTTTTTTCATCTTGAGGCACATCTCTTCATTTTAGTCCTTTAAAACACACTTGCATTCTCCAGCATTATGCATTAGCCATCACAAGTATCTCTGTTAGGATAAACACACAATTCCAGTGCAATAGTGGCAGGCCAAGGGTGAATCAAATTTAAAATCTGGGAAAATTCTACAAATTATTTTACCCTAGAAAACAAAAATATGTTCTCTGGCATTAAATATAAAATAATAATGAATTAAATACCTAACAATTGCATGCCTTTTATGTCATCTTAAGATAACTTGTTTTATCTAATAGCATGGCCAGCCCAGTCTGTTAATGACTTTAATTCAAACCAATGGACTTGCTGCTGTCCATAACAATAGGATCCCACCCCATTGTTTAGATAATTAACTAGTTAAAGAAAAAAAAGCTTCCCAGTGAGAGTTTTATGAATTAGCTAAATCTGTATTGTGAACATGATTTCTTTATGAAAGGAAGATTTTAGATATTTTAAGATGAAAATAGATTTTCAATTTTTTTTAAAAAAATCTTCTTTCTCTTTTAACATTCTTAACCAAGTTTCAACATTTAGTCTGATGTGAGAATTTGTTCCTAATGTTTACATTTTGTTCTTTACAGATTTGTAAGTAAAACGGTTTCTCTATAAACAAAGATCAGGATGACCAGCTCTACCCGAGAACATCTGCTTTTTGCCCGAAGGCGTAATCCACAATTGCGTTACACTTTGAGTCCAGAGAATCTCCAAAGTCTTACATCTCAGGGCACTGTGGCTGAGAACGTGAACTTGCAGCGTGCCAACAGTGACACAGATCTGGTGACTTTTGAGAGCCGCTCTAGTTTGACTGCAAGCATGTATGAATACACTCTAGGACAATCTCAGAACCTCATCATTTTCTGGGATATTAAAGAAGAAGTGGATCCCACAGACTGGATTGGGCTGTACCATATTGGTAAGTAATGGGTTTTTACTTTCTTTACAAATAGACAAATTCAGCATCCCAAAAATTACAAATCAGTCTGGTAAAATTAGTTCAGCACTTAGGAAACAAACATTAACAATAAAGGAGCAATGTATACAATATAAGAGAGACTTGGCTAGAATTGAATGTATATACAGTACATCTGCAGTAATTTAAATCAGGTGTTAAACTGGAGCTATCAGTTAAATATGGGCAGGGTAGACTAACCAGATCCCACACTAATTCTTTAACTGCTTTCCAAAAGCCATCTACTAGCATCTTAGCTGTAAAATCAGTAAATGGGCAGGAAGTCAGCTGATCTACAATGAGGAAGTATAAGATTTTCTTGGACTGTTCTCAGTAATTTTCATGAACAATGAATGTGTTTTGATCATCTCTTTTTATACTATATAAAACAAGACGTCCTGTTTTAACTATCTTGCACAATCTTTAATTTGATAGCATTCGGAGAAGGAGTACTGAATTAATTTCAAAACCACAAGAATGTTTTTTTTTAATCATGGTTGTTCATATTATAATATTACATATGAAAGTCAGGCCATGTGCTTATGGACAAGTCCTTTCAGTTTTCCTGGCAAGGTTTTCCAGCAGTGGTTGGCCAATTGCTTCCTTCCTAGGACTGACAAAGTCATTGGTCTAAGGTCTTCTAGCTGACTTTGTGCTTAAGACAAGATTAGAATTCACCTTTTCCCAGTTTCTAGCTTGAAGCCTTAAACCACTACACCAAATCGATTCTCCTTTTGTTGATACAGTAACACAAAGAACTCAGATGATAATTTTTCTATATGAACTATTGTTTACCATATTTAATTGTGATGTTTTTCCTTGAGATTGTCTATTTCCTCCTGTTTTCAAGCGTCCTTAAAATTTGATTTATTATTCACAGGGTTTAGAAAATAAATCCCTCAGCTGAATGATCCTTTGATATAAGTAATGTGTTTTATATTCTAGGTTATCTCTAGTTTAACGTAATAGGTAATGCATGTGAGTTGAGATATCTCTAGTTTGAAATGAACTGATATATAGTTATCATAACCAGCAGTTTTATTAAGGTGGTATAAA
Organism: Natrix helvetica; assembly: GCF_964273705.1. Classification (NCBI taxonomy): domain Eukaryota; kingdom Metazoa; phylum Chordata; class Lepidosauria; order Squamata; family Natricidae; genus Natrix; species Natrix helvetica. Next base: position 178,811,120 of record NC_138548.1, on the reverse strand, counting down.
AGTACAATAAGAAACCACATTGCACAACAGATGGAAATTCTTTGAAGAATTTGACCTGCTATCAAATTAAGTCATTCCTTTCTTTTCTTTCTGCAAGTGGCATAGATTACATGCACTTTAGGTTTTATGCAGTTTGTCTTACGCATAGGAAGGATCTCTGGACTGCTGCCAGAGTAATGCAGCACTTCACTTTTTCCCTTCAAATACTGGAGAGCTGTTTGAAGGAGAATCATTTAGATCAGAGGTGTCAAACTCGATTTCATTGAGGGCCGCATCAGGGTTGTGTTTGACCTCCAGGGGGGAGGAGTGGCCAGGATGGGTGTGGCCAGTATGATGTCACTTGTGTTGGGGGGTACCTGTGGTTGCCTGAGTACACTGCCAGTGAAAATGGGCTCCCAAGCTTTCCTATAGAATGGAAAGCTGCTCATGTTAACAGTTATACTGTATTTGTAATTAATATGAAGTATTTTTTTGGTCATGCAGAGTATAAAATAGTTTGGACATAAGTTTGCTTAGACTACTTTGAAGCTGGAAGTGAAATTCTTATACCTCATATGACTGATAAAATAATAAAAAACTCTAGATCTAGAAAACTACTTATTTAGGTATATATTTCCTCCCTCCCTCCCTTCCCAAAAACAAAAATCTTAACCACCATGCTATTTTAGCAGTTCTGGTAAAGAGATTGGAAACATTTGAGTGCTTGCTGCATTTTTAAAAAGTGTTTGTTGTGCTTGGATATATCTGTATTTTGATAACTTTGTGTATGTATATTTAACAACTTTTTTATATATAGCTATTTGTAATTTAACAACTTTTTGTGTATGCCCAGATTATGTGTACACACACACTTATAAAAGTATATCTGTCCAGGAAGACCTTCCCACAGAAAGAAAAACAATTGTTTTCCTGAAACAGAAAGATGGGAGCTATTGTAGGTGGATAATTGTTCAATGGAAGAATGTAGTAATCTGTAGACCAGATCGAATATCTTCAAACTAAACCATCTTAGAGTCAAACTGGCATGTGCACAGGACAGGAGCATCTTAAATATAAGTTGCTTAAATGTAACTTAAATCTAGGTACATAATCTGAAGGGCAAGCAGGGAACTGATATAATTTGCAGATGATATTCAGGATAGTAATGTTCGAAAAGGAACTCTTTCAACAGAATAAACATTAAGTCAGGTAGAAAATGCAATTCAGTTTAAATGTCTAAAGTGTGGTCCATTTGGAGCAAACAAACAACCTGACTTCCTTTCTGCACAGATGGGTTTTATAACAAGGAAAATGTTGTGGATTTTTATTGGGCAACTCAGTGGCAAAGATTAGTAAGCAATGCAGCAGCTCTCTCTCTCTCAAAACAAAAACAACTAGGGAATCACTAAGAAAAGACGGAAAAATACCATATACAAAGCATTGTATATCTGGTACATTGTACAGTTCTGGTCATTATATTTGACAAAGGATAAAGCAGATTTAAAAAGTGCATAGGAGAAAAATTAAAATGACCAGGAGCATCTAACTTCTTTCTTATGAGAAAAAGAAACAAAGGGAGAAATAAGGTGCCTACAATCTTGTTTAGAGAAAGGACTCTCTTGTAATATTGTGATGGCCAGTAAGTTAGGAAGGTGTTAAAAAGAGATTGGGTACATTCAGGGTGGACAGGTCAATTGAAGATCATTTGTTTTGAGGTTCAGTGTTATTTTCAGGGTGGGAGTAGCATTGTAGGAGAATAACAGTGAGAGAGAAGTATCTCTTTGTCTCCTGCTTGTGAGTATATCTGAGGCATCTGTGATCAACAAATCACTGGACTAACATGGACCTTGGTCAGATCAGGGCTACTTCTATATTTTTATGTTCAGGTTTATTTATGGATTACTCGGTCCTATTATATCATTGTGGATTAAAATTGGAAAGAACTGTAGGTTCAGCAGCACATCTTATCAGCAGTCAGTTCTATTTAAAAAAAAAATCAGACATGACGGCATACCCAAAATTTGCAAAAAGGCTGGAAAGCAATGAGATCTTCTTAACCAATGTTGTATGCTGCATCTGATGCTCTTCCAGAAAGTTTTTATGATTGAACCGAGTTATTTCTAACCTGGTATAATTTGATGTTTGCAGGTGTGAGATAATGTTTATGAAGTGATGCTTCCAGCTTCTTTTCTTCCAGTGGGAACATTTCCTTAATTAGGTTTGCTGAGAACTCTCTGAAATAGGAAGAGATGAAGCAAAGTTCATTTTTCTTCTTCTTCCCTGCTCCTCCTTCCATGTTGAATTGAAGGAGTATAGAGGATTTGGAGGGTCAGGAAAGGGTCAGAAGTTGATGATGATTGCCCCTTCATAGCATAATCCACACTTTTGGTATCTCATTGGGAATGGGCAGTAATCCTTGACATATTGCATCCATTTTGCATTCTCATTTGTTCATTATATTGGATGCATTTTGAGAGAACGTTCTGGACATGCTGACAAAACATTCAATAATTCCAGTAGTAGGAGTTGTAGGTATTAAAACATTATACATCTAGCCATTTTGTGAAACTGCTTAGCAATATTATATTTTAATGTTTTCTATGTTTTTACATTTCTCACTGTAGTGTTTTGACTTCATTTGTTCCCTTGTGTCTTTTTAAAATTATATATTTTGTATGTTCCTTTAAACAACTTGTATGCCATTAAATAACAGAATAATAGAGTTTGAAGGGGCCTTGAAGATCTTCTAATCCAACCCCCTGCTCAAGTAGGAAACCCTATATCGTTTCAGACAAATGGTTGTTCAGTCTCTTCTTAAAAACCTCCAGTGTTGGAGCACCAACAATTCTGGAGGCAAGCTGTTCCACTGATTAATTGTTCTAGTTGTCAGGAAATTTCTCCTTAGTTCTAGGTTGCTTCTCTCCTTGATTAGTTTCCACCCATTGCTTCTTGTCCTGCACTCAGGTGCTTTGGAGAATAGCTTGACACCCTCTGCTTTGTGGCAGCAGCACCTCAAGTATTGGAAGACTGCTATCATGTCTTCCTAGTCCTTCTTTTCATTAAACTAGACATACCCAGTTCCTGCAACCGTCCTTCATATGCTTTATTTTTCATTAGGCAAGCATTCTTACCAAACAACAACCAACCCTGAACTGTAGCCCCATTATATTCTGGCAGTTACTCCCAATACAGGTAGTCCTTGAGTTACAAGAGTTCATTAAGTAGCCATTTGTAGTTACAACAGCACTGAAAAAAGTGACTTATGACCATCTTTCACACTTATGATCACTGCAGCATTCCCATGGTCATGTGATCAAAATTAAGATGCTTAGCAACTAACTCATATTTATGCATTGTCCTGGGATCAAGTGACCCCCTTAAGTCAATGAACAAATCAGATTCACTTAACAACCATGTTGCTAACTTAACAACTGCAGTGATTCACTTAACAGAAAAATGGTCACAGATGGGGCAAAATTCATTTAACAAATGTTTCACTTAACAACAGAAAGGTTTGGCTCAATTGCGGTATTATAAGTCGAGGACTATCTGTATATGCAGTGAATTAAATATTTGCCTGCTGTAGAGATTGGCTGCATCTTGTGACATTTTTAGCATTTTTTCTTCTGTAACATATCACAAAAATAATAAGTGAGTTTGGAGGAAAATATTTTATTGAGTGTCCCAGAACATCTTTCCGGCTGTCCTTTTCTTTACATGGGGAGAGGGCAAGTACCTATGGCAAAACTCAGAAACCTGGTGGCCTCTAAATGTGTGGGAACTATAATTCCCAGATTGCCTAGTCAGTGTGGCAAAGTAAAAAAAAAAAAGAAACATACAAGGTAAAAATTTCAATTCTGGTCAAAAATAAAGTGCTTTGCAATTAGTCAGAATTTTATCTGTGATGTGGTGGTTTCTTTTTTAAATTTGATGAGGCCAATTAAACTTCAGAAAAGTAGACATGCACTCTGTTTCTTTATTTAAAGAAAAAAATACATCCAAGTTAGCACATTTCATTTTATACCTTTCTGTGTTGTAGGTAATTTTTTTTATGGTTGAGGAAGGTTAAATATGAGAATGTAGTAGTACTTTTTTCTGCTTCTTTAATATCTGTTGTTTTGAATGTTTCTACATGCATTCTCCCCTGAAACTGACAAATGTTACCTTGGCAATGAGAGCTATTATAGAAATGCTTACTTTCTGTTATGTATTGTGTCATTATATGTCTAATATAATTTTAGGGTAAAGTGCATTTTACTAAGACTAAGAAACACCTCCCTTCCCCTAAAAAAACAAAACCAAAAACCAAGAGAGGAGGGGGGGGTCCCTGAAACTGCAGTGCCATTAGTAGGAGGAAAACTAAATCAAGTCAAATAGTAAACCATGTTTGAGGATATTTATAGGAGCTCCTTTTTCTGTAACTAGGCACCTATCTGTTGTTCAGATCTTGCCAGAGTCTTCTGAATAGAACATACACTCTGCAGTTGCAGGCCAAAACTTCTCTACTCCAGAGGGAGTTTGCTAACTTATTTAACTGTATTGTCATCTGTGATTAGAAAACATATTGAAACAGGAAGTGTCTAGTACTTATATAGGAAGAGACCGGGTTTTGACATTGTTCCCTCTGAAACAAAGGGGGTGCAATCCCATTGGAGTTTTCTTTGTAGAGTTTACTGTTTGTATCAGTGCTTTGTAACTTTAACTATTTCCTTCCGAATTCCATAATATTACACAGTGCTTGGCTGCTGTCCAGTTTGTGGTTATTATTATATTTTTCTATTTATGGCCTTTCTAGAAAAACCAGTTAAAAACTCATTTTATTAAAATCCCTAAATTTTAAAGAGAATCCCATAAGAATCCTACAACAGCAGTTTGCATGAAGAGGTGCCCACCTAATGGATAACAAAAAGGTAAAATGAAATTAGAGATACATTTTGAACAATTTTATGATATTTAGAGTAATGGCAGTTTTATGAGATTGCCTACTAGTGGGAAAGACTTACAGATAGATTGCACAGTAAAAGATTTCAGGTGCTGCTGTTTTGAGTAGAAACTAGAGCAGAAAAGTGACAGCTCACGTAAGTAGAATCTTGGTTTAGTTCAAATTGGAGCTTTGAAACAATGCTGCTGGAAGGTTTTGAGCTCTGTTGTCTCCTAGTTGTTTTTTATTTTCTTATTTCTTTCAGTGCTTATTTAGGGGAAGTGAATGAGAAACAATAATAAGGTAAGCAATAATAAGATAAGCATAGGAGGATCTGGTGATTAGGAAGTGTCTCCACACAACTTTAGTGATCTCCAGCATTTTTGGCCTGTGATGCATAAATGTTCTGTGCTACTGGTTAAGTTAGACACAAACAGCCAGCTTGTGATAACAAACTCAAGATACTTAGTGCAATCATAAGCATTTCACCACAGTAGCACAAAACATGCTGCAGAATCAAAGCTTTCTGCACAGAAATTGTGCACAAATGTTATTTTAGGAAAACGAATCCAGAAGGGGGAAACAAAATGCCATGTTCAGGAAGATCCAAGTTCAAGGTTTCAAGTGATCCAACAACAACAAATGAATGTTAATTGCCACAGAAAACCAGTCACAAAAGCCATCGTTTATATAACCCTGATTGTCAGCTGGAGTAATTTGCTGAATCACATTTCTTTCCTTCAAGTAGGTTTCTTGACTTCCTTTGCTCTTCCCTTTGTAATTTCTGATAAGTTGTTGGTCTTATGACCTTACCTAGTTCATAAGTTCTGAATCAGTGATTTAACCTGTACCTGTGCATCTCCAGGTGTGCTGTCCTTGGGTAATTATTTTAGTGCATGTTGAAGCTCAGACTGGTCAACTCTTTCAGCTTTTACATCTAAAAATCAAGTTTACCCCTAACAATAAGGAATTTTGGGGATATGTTACTGCTGTTTTGCAAAATGACTGCTGGTGGGATCACAAGGTGGCTTCTATAGATAGAAATCAAGATTAGTCACAATTTTGCATTTTCCCCTCTTAGGTAAATAATAAAAATAATCTTTTCCATGTACCTGACCAACTCTTGCCCCGTTGTCTAAGGAAATATTTCTCCTTACCTTTGTTAATACAGTAAGCAACATAAAAATTGTAGCCCTGTAACATTTGTAAAATGTTAATTTCAAAGGTTTTTTACACAGGAGCTAATCCAGAAATAAATTGCAATATGTAGGTCACAGTTCAGTGTTTAAGATGAATGTATAAGTTCTAATTGAATTGCAAATATTGTGGCTTAATTATATAAGTATGCTTTTTCTATAGACAGAACAAATCATTTTGAAGTCCATATAACACTATCTTTGCTCATTATATTTTAATGTATTTATGATACTTAGTGCTTTTGGAGCAAGGGTGAAAAATGAATCTCCTTATTTAGATGTCTGGATTGTGATGTGAATTACTAATGAAAGTGAACTGTGTATATTGAACCCATGTGCAACTGACCAGCTTAATCATTAATGTATAAGATATTATTAAAGTATAAAATATTTAAGATTAAAGTGCCTTACAGGAAAAATACAATGGCAAAACCAATGATGCAGTTTTGAGTACCTGTAGTCTTGTTTTTTTGTACTGCAAGTAAAAGAGCTCAGTGTATGGGGTGCAATCTAGATGAAGTAAACACATTTAACCCGTTAAGATCAAAAGGATCAAAGCTTGCACTTAAATATTTAAGAGGTGTTTGAATATAAACAGTGAGGGTTGTTCTTATGAGACCGTATGCCTATGATGTTTAAAAATATTCCTACAATAAAATATTCTAACATGAAAGTCAGAATCATTGAGAAGAGGATGATATGGAGGATTGTATGAGAAATCAGAGTTATTATTTCAACCACCATGTGTTGATGAAGTACTAGTGTAGGCATATTTTCAAACTTGATGTTTATTGGTTCTTCATTAATTGATGATGCCTGCATTGTATACGTTTTCAGATTGTTCACAGTTTCAGAATTACCATATGTGCTATACTGAACTTCTGAGGGTTTGGAGACCATTTATCCTCCTAACAATCTGGAGGACCACCAGTATATAGTTGCATTTCTTCATTCCATTTTTGGGTAAATTTAAATGCAGGGCTGGGGTAAGAGATTGATGAGAGACTTCTCCTGGCTTTTAAAGAGCTGGTGATCTTTCTCCCCAAGAAACTGGTTTTTTGTCCTGTTTTCAACCTTCCCTTTGGGTGGCAAAGTTGTTGGGTCAGGTTGCTACTTCAGAGGATCCTAGAAGAAATGGATTATCTGGATCCTTTTCAGTCAGGTTTCAGGCTGGGCTATAGTACTGAATTGGTATTAATTGACTTGTTGATCATTTTTGGCAGCACTGAGATAGGTGTAGTGCATCCACACTGGCCCATGATCTCTATGCAGCCTTTAATGCTGTCAATCATAGTAACCTTCTGGATCAGTTTAGGGGTGTGGGAATTGGGAGTTTTGTGTTATAAAGATTCCCCTCTTCTCCATTGAGGTGGAGATAGGATCCAGGAATGGGTTGATCTCGTTTGCTAGCTGATTGGACTGAGTCTGTCAGAGCTGTTAGTTCACTCCCCTGTTGCTAGGTCTTCCCAGCTTTTCTACTCAGTCCCAGCTGTGTTTTCTCCGGTTTAACATTACATGAATTCTCTATGTGATACTGTCCATTGCAGAACCTTCTGTAAGATGCTAAAATCTAACTTTTCCCCTTGACCATTGGGCTAACGCATTAGATGAGCTCATACTATAAGGGGAGAGTGATTATGATTGACTTTGGATGTCTTTATTTCTCTTCTTATTTTTTAATTTTAGAATATTTTGTTGCTTGTTTTTTATTTAGTGTGAGCCACTCAGAGTCCCAACTGCCAGTTGGGCAGCCATGTAAATTAATTAGTCAAACAAATGTAGAAAACTCCTTGTTCTAGGAGGCCACACTGGTTGGCTGAAAATAATAGGAGATCCATTCATTTTTTTCCTGAATTATTATTAGCAAGGCTTTCCTTTAATGCCTAGGAGTTTTTGAGAAATGACAATGGGAACTACTGCCTATTGAGACATATTGTTTTGCAAGCTTCACTACTGAGTATGCAAGTTTAGTTGGATGCTTAGACAGAGTCCTATACTATTTGTTGTGCAGGAAATTCACTGGAATGTCTGTGGGGTCATGTTTATTTGCTAATACCAGTCATCCCCCCACATTATGGATCCTTATATAATCCCCACAAAATATCAGAGCCTTCAACAACAGTTTGGAAACTGTTATAAGCCAGTTTCTAATTGATTAACAAGAACCACCTGGTTTTACTTTATTTTTGTTATTTTGATTTATTTCGTTTCTATTGTTTTATTTCTATAAACAGATAACTAATACGCTAAGGTAATGTTGCATTGTTTATATTCCATCTGGATTGATTTGTCTGAGCATTTCTGTATGTCAGAGAATTCTTTTTGAATCATTGAAGTACATAAGCTTTCCCAAATAACTTTAGAATTAGTTTTCCCACCATTCTATTGTCTCTTCACAAGATGTCTGATAAACATGAGCTTCTGTTTATTGGCAATGTCTGGACTAAATCCTAGAAAGTCTTGATCACCCACTGAGCCCTCTGTTTCTTGTTAATGTTTGATGTGCTGTTGGATGTAGTAAAAACAATCTCATTATAGTTTACAGATGGCAGTTATCTTACTACCTAATAGTCATCTTTGTTTCTAAGAAAGTACAAGAAGCAACGTTGTTGTTTTTATATTGCTCATAGGACAGTTTTAATGCTTAATTCGCATATGAATCATATGCAGGTAACATTCCAAGACTTGGCCTAGAAGTTCTGCATATATCAGAACTGCAGTATACAGTAGATGTTATTTGGGATTATTCTAATCGCTAATCAAATATTGGTTAGGCAAGATAAAATTAATAAGGTTAGTATATAAAATGATCTGATTTAGTAAATACCAGCAGACTATCTATATTGTTACCACTTTTTAAGCATGTCATTTATAAAAAAAAAATTGTTATGGAAATAACTGTTAAAGCAAAGTGACAGTGCTTGTGTACTGGTGATAATATCTCAACCAGTTGACAGAAATATTTTATACAATAGTAATAATGTAAACTTAGTTGGGAAAGATAGTGGCAGAACATATGCTCCTCTTTCTGGTTCTGCCTTAATACGGCTGGAAAATATATTGATCTAAGATATCTTTCCAATACAGTGGGTAGATGGGTAGACTATTATTCCAATTATCCATGGAGGTCCACGGCTATGCTGGAGAAGGCTAGCCACAGAGGACCATTTTATTGGCTTAAGCCACTTAAACTATATATAAGTACTTACTGAAGTACTTTAAATAATGTATAAATATATAATGGAGAAACATACTGCGGCAATGTCTAGTTTAATGAAAAGAAGGACTAGGGGAGACATGATAGCAGTGTTCCAATATCTCAGGGTTGCCACAAAGAAGAGGGAGTCAAACTATTTTCCAAGGCACCTGAGGGTACAACAAGAAGCAATGGGTGGAAACTAATCAAGGAGAGAAGCAACTTAGAACTGAGGAGAAATTTCCTGACAGTTAGAACAATTAATCAGTGGAACAGCTTGCCTCCAGAAGTTGTGAATGCCCCAACACTGGAAGTCTTTAAGAAGATGTTGGATAGCCATTTGTCTGGGGCGGTATAGGGTTTCTTGCCTAGGCAGGGGGTTGGACTAGAAGACCTCCAAGGTCCCTTCCAACTCTGCTATTGTATTGTATTGTATTGTATTGTAATGTTATTGGAAAACAAACTAAACTCTGATTAGAACTAACCCAAATTCTAATTATCTAAAAGAGTTTAAGTGTGATCTCCAGGATGAAATTAACCCATGAAACATAAAAGATACATTCTTTTTATTATATCTTTCTTTATTTTGCCCCTCTTCTGTTATTAAAGTGTCTGTAATAAATTCAGGGGGTGGGAAGAGAAAGTGCTGCCATTAAATTTGGGAAAGGAGGAGAAATGGAGAGAATGAGCAACAGAGGATTTGTGTGTATTTTCTGCTCAGGGATTTCAGTTTTCGTATCCGTATGAGTTTGGTGGACATCAGCAAGCGAGAGCAATCATGCTGAAGCGATAGGTTCACATGAATGGTTTTGTGCTTATGGTTTTTTTTCCCCTCCCAGAAGAATTAAGACTAAATTATCTTTCATGGCCCCTGCCTGATTTTCTTTCAGGATGTGTGGAGTTATTTCCTTGAATACTTTTTTTAAAAAGAATTTTATTGATTTTTAAAAATTTATGGGAAAGGGTAAGTGGATATACAAAATTTTTTGGCAACTCCATCGTGCTAGAAGTAGAAATCTCTCCAATTCTCACAACTTTTACAGAAAAGAAAAAACAAAAGATAAAAGATAAGCAGAAACAGCATCTTATTATACATTGTATCAACCATGTGTTCAATCATCCTTTTTGCCACTTTCTAATGTATCAACAATATTTCCAATATTGTTCCCTCCCCCCTGTCCCCAGGCAGAGAAGCAGCCCCTCCCTCCTTCATGTCTTGTATATTGTCACCTTTTTCACTACCTCTTATATTTTTGTCCTCTAGGAGGGCACTATGTTTTTTAATGAAGGGCTCTGCCTCCACAACTGTATTAATTCTAACTCTGTTTCCCTCCCAGAAGATCAACATTCCTTCTTGTCAGGGGAAATTTCACCCTGAGCTAATGAGGTCTAGAATTGACGGCTTTTCCAAACAGCATATCTTCAGAAGAAGCGAAAATAAAAACCCGAGAACATGTTCTAATGAAAAACAAGCTTTAATACAAAAATAAGAAATAAGAAAATAAACAAATCTATCTAATTGTTACATTTTGGCAATAGCAAATTATCGTCCACCTCCTTGGCAGACAAACAAAGATCAAAAAGAGAAGAAGTCTCTGGAATGTGTGATGTATATGAAACGTGTTAAGCATGCACAGTAAATCATTGCTGATAAGGGCCTATGACCTGCGCAGTAATTATTCAGTTCGGCTAGCAAACAATTAACGCAGTGACACTTCTGGCAATAACCATCTAAACCAAACTCCTTTATTATATAATTTCTTTGATAAGGAGGAATACTTCCTCCTCTTATCTCTTATTTTTTCGGAATTTGCTTAAGAATGGTAATTTCTTTGTCTTTATATTTTAGTGGTCCCCCCCTTTGGGCCCCTAGCACCTCATCCCTCGTGGTCTTCCTAAGAAATTTAACATGTACTTCCCTTGGAACGTTATGTGTTCTGGCATATGCTGAGTTAATCCTGTAAACCAGATCCACATCCCACCACAACTGTTCTTTATCTCTCTTAATATATTCTGCTAAGATTGTACTCATGATATCCTTAAGATCTTCATCTTCTGTCTCCGGTAGGTTCTGGAATCTGAGAAAAAGGGACATTCTTTCAAGTTCCATCTTTACCATAAAAATTTCCAATTCTATATTCCCCTTCTGGACTGCCTTAACCTCCTCCCCCAGCCCGGCTGCACCCTCCTCCAGCACACCAATTCTTTGTTTATTTTCTATTGTTTGCTGCTGTACAGCTTTGAGCTGTTCTCTAAAATCTGCCACCTCTTTTTTCAACTCATTTTGTCCCTGCATAAGAGCCTGGAACATTTGTATAATAGATAAGTCTTTTGAACTCTCTCCAGTCCCTTCTTGTTGTGAGAATGATGAAATTTTTGTCTGTTGAGTCATAGGGCTGGATGTAGAAGATGTAGGTGCTGAAGCTGCCTTGCCTGAAGGTGGTTTTCTGGGCCCCATTTGTCTGAGTTCAGAGATGACTGTAAATCTTTTGCAAAAGAAATGGCATCTGTGAAGCATGCAGCCGAGCGAGTCTGAGAAGACAGGCAAATCCAAAAGTGAAAGTTAATCCTCAGTCAGAGTTCCAAGCCAAGAAGTCACAAGAAAAAAAAATCAAATAATCCAAATCCAGAAAGACCACATAACAGGAGAAGCTCCAGGAGTCCTTCAGGAGGAAATAGTAATGTAAAGCCAGACTTTCTTCAAAGGTAGTTTCAAAAGGCAGACTTCATTTATAAGTGCGAAGAAGACGACGGAAGCAGGCCATCTTAGCTCCCCCTTTCACAGGGAACCAGGGAGCAGAACATCAAAAATTTCCATAAAGTTTTTAAAACAACTCAGCAATTGCCTCTTGCAATTGTAATATAAATCTTTTCACATAGTTAGTACAAGTGACTAATTCAACTTTTTTCTCTCTCTCTCCATTCTGAGATTGAGAGATAGTCCAAATGCTGCTTTGCCTGAGGGGGTGAACCCCCCCCTCCAATCTTCCAACTTCAAATAGATTGAATCCACAACTTACAAAAGGCCGCTGCTCATCAATTAAAAGGGGTTAGGGAGATTGGAGCTAATTTCTCACCTCCAGTACTTCAGCCGCTACTTCTAATTAGTTACTTCCTTCTGGAATCCATTCAGCGAAGGTGCTGCTATGCACCCCCCATGCTCCCCGGCTCCTGAGGCGAAGCTGGAAACCCCCCCATGGCTGCCACCGATCCAGGGGTTCCAGCAAGCCGCCCTACGGCAGGTGGTCCCTCCAAGACTGCCTGTGCTCCTAAAAGGAGCCCACCGGAGAAGCGAGCAGCGGACCAATGTCCGTTGCCTTCGGAAATCGGAAGTGATCTTCTCCTTAAATACTTTTAAAATATATATACACCCATGATAGATAACAAAGGAAGTGAATCTTGAAATAAATCATTTGGTGGCAGACTAGAGATTAGGTTAATTTAAAGCACAACATATATTTGGACTGATCTCTTGAAACCTTAGATTTACTTGGATAATTACTGTATTTCAGAAGATCAAACCACTTCTGTGTTTTTTTTAAAAAAATCCTATATAGTCCTGTACATTAAACTCTAAATAATTCCATACCTTTCCTGAGATAGTGAATCAAGTGGGAAACAACAGCCAAAGAAGAATCCAGAATGTTAAGAATGAATTGAGTGTTGTTGCATTGAATTTAAGATATTAGATTTTTATAATACAGATTAATATAATTATTTCTCCTGATCTCTGGCATTTTTGTTCTTACAATGCATTCAGTATATAATACAAAATATTAAAGCTTCTTAATAACTTCCGCAGAATTAGAAGAATAATACCAATTCTGGTTTATATTTAAAAAATGTAATATCCACTTTCTACTCAAAGGCCAGCAAGGATAGAATTTTAATATTTTAGTAATTCTTAGAATCTGCAAGTTAACATAATATTAACTCTTAGTAAAGCTACCTGGGTTTTTGCTGCATAGAATATGGTTAAATCAATTTTTAAAAACTTTTTCTCTTATTAGCTTTTAGCATAAATTGTTCATGTTTTTCTCACTTTGTTGAATTTAAAATACTTTTCCTAAATAAACTCAACTCTTAAATAAAATTCACAGAAGAATACCAGAGTTTACTCATATATATCATTATTTTTGCAGGTAATATGTTTGTACCTTGCTGGGAGTTCAGAAAAAAAATCATGCGATCTGTCAGATGGGATTTTGAATATTTAAAATGAGAAATTATAGTGTATAAAAAACACTATAAGCACAAATGCCATTTTTGTTTGTTTCTTTTTATCCCTAAATAATCTGTTCCAAGTCATTGAGTATTGTATGAAATGATGTTTTAAAAGAGAAGTAGACTTGTAAAAAAGTAGCTTAATAAATTTTTGTTCAGTTACATCATTGTAACTGATATTATGCTATGTTGACTGTAAAGCAGAGGTAGGTTCCGACCAGTATGCCCCAGTACACACGTACTGGGGGTGGAAATTGGGCATTCATTTGCAGTCCCTGGCGGCCCCGTACTGGTACAGTCCTTCCCCTGGCCTGCCTCCTCCCACCGCTCGCTCCCCCACCTGCCCAGTCCCCGCTCTCTCTCTCGCCCATACTGTCTGCACCATGCTTGCCCCGCCCACACACTTCCTTTGCTGGAGTGGAGGACTCAGCTGTTGGAAGAAGCCCATGTGTACTTCTTTCTCTTTGACAGCTGCTTCATTTCCATTGGGGTGCGGAGAAATCATGTGTTAGAGAGGGAGGAAAGGCAGTCCCTAGCAGAAGCTTGGCCTTCTCTTCCCTCTAACGCATGGATTTCTCCGCACCCCATTGGAAACAAGGTGGCTGTCAAAGAAAAGGAAGCGCACATGGGCTTCTTCCAAAAGCCGAGGAAGGAACAGGAGCAGAGGATTCGGCTGTTAGAAGAAGCCTATGCACACTTCCTTCTCTTTGACAAGCGGCTTGGAAAAACCAGGACTTTGCAAACCTCTTCTCAAAGAGAAGGAAGCTGGGGGGGGAGGGGGATGGACTTCTTCAGATGAGCCCAGAAAGGCCGCTTTGCCACCACTATCCTCCTTCCTGCACTGCAGGAGTGGCCTCGAGGAGAAGATGTCCTACTAAGGCAATAACATCCCTCGGATCACAATGAGGTATTCTGCCAAACTTGGGCGGCCGAGGCGGGGGAAGCTGGTGGGTGGGAATCTCCAAAAGTCCGGCAAGAAGGGGAGGGGGCTCCATGGGTGGGGGACACAGCTTCCCTTTCAGCATCAGAAGCCACACTTGGCCTGCTCAGCTCCTGGGGATGTTTTCCTGTCCTGTGTCCGATTTATAAACAGAAATTAACCATCTTCTTTAAACTTTCCATTTCAATGAGAATTTAAGAAGTTTTAGAAAAAGTCTCATTGAAATGGAAAGTTTAAAAGAAGTTGGTTAATTTCTGTTTATAAAGGTCACGTGGCGGTGGTGCGTGGGCTGCTGACTGACCCAGCATCTGGCCAGTGTGGCAGGGCTGACCTGGAGTGTCTCCCAAGCCGGGAAGGGGCACCAGGAGAAAGCGGGGCCGCCAAAGGCCCAACTGCAGCTGGCAACGGGGCACAAAGGAGTGGCTGCCCAGCAGAACTGGGAGCATCCCCAGGTTAGTGGGGGTGGCGGGGAGGTTGTGTGGGCCTGGAGGTGGTGGGGAGGCAGGGGTCAAGGCTGTCCTTGGTTTTATTGCATTGTATCTTAATCTCTTCATTCTCTCCCGCCGAGAGGAGCTGTGGGTATGGCTGCTCTCTGCTCCCCGTGCTTTGCAACCTGGCTGGAAACTACCGCCGCTGAAGTGGCACTTTACTTGATGTCGCTCGGACACTGAGGAGGGAGGTGGGAGTAGCGCTGTCTGGGTTTGGGAGAAGGCGGCCAGGGCTGGGCTGCCGCAGCCGAGCCTCCACTGACCTCTAAAGAAGAAGCGGTGGCAGATAATTGGTTGTACAAGCAAATCTTCTTTAGGGGTCAGTGGAGGATCGGCTGTGCAGCCGGCCCGGGCCGCCTTTCCCCAAACCCGGACAGCACTACTCCTGCCTCCCTGGTGTCTGAGCTGCAGCAAGTGAAGTGCCACTTCAGTGGCATTTATCTCCAGCCAGGTTGCAAAGCATGGGGAGCAGAGAGCAGCCATGCCCACAGAAGCAGAGAGCAGCCACCGCCGCTGCTACCCCACTGTTGCTGCTGCTGGTGATAGTAATAGTAGACATGGACGCATCTTTGCTGTATATTCCACTGCACCCAGTCTCATGGGAGGTAAAATGGGAGGCGCCCCACTGGCAGAGCCTCTGGGTGGAAGGCGAGTGAATGGCGCAGTGGTGGAAGAGACTGGCCATCCCTGAAGCCAGCTCTCAAGGAAGGAGGCAGAAAGGCCACCCAGGGCTCACCTCCCTGCCTCCTTCCTCCAAGAGCTGCGGGCGGCAGGGAAAATGAGGCTTCTTTATCAGCCTCCCAGCTGGCAAAAAAGAAATTGTTGCGGTTCTGTGGGCGTGGCTAGGTGGGGGCATGTGACTGAGTGTATGTGTGTGCATGAGTGATGTCAAGTTGGCCACGCCCACTCAGTCACATGCCTTCCCATACATAGCCACACCCACAGAATGGGTAGTAAACCCACTACTGCTGTAAAGGCCAGTAAAGAATTATGTGGGCACTTCATTATTAGGAAGGTAGTGATGAAATGTTTAGGTGTAGAATTGTAGGGAAAGCTGTAGACTTTCTTTGGGGGATAAAATTAACAATTGTATTTTTCCATAATTTTTCCCCCAAATTATTTTCCTTAGAGGATGTTTATCAGGATAGCTGCAATGTGGAATATTGATATATTATAATGTAAAGTTGGAGTGGGGAAACGTTGTCACCCTGGATGTGGTCATGCTTTAATTCAGCACATCAAAAGGGCTCATACATCATTTATTTATTTATTTATTTGAACTTATTAGTCGCCCCCTCTCCCCACAGGGACTCGGGGCGACGTACAAAAGCAACAATCAAAACAGTATCATATAGAGGAGGTAAAAATAAATAAATAAATTACAATGCTTAGAAAAAGTTAAAACCCCAATAACATTAAAAATTTAAAAACTAAAATTAACAGTTAAAAATGACCAAGGGGTGGAGAAGTTGTAGAGTTATGCCAGGCCGGCTAGTCGAAACAGGTAGGTCTTCAGTTTCATATGGAAGGAGCGGAGGTCGGTTGTTGTCCTAATGTCTGGGGGGAGGTCATTCCAAAGGGTAGGGCCCACCACAGAGAAGGCCCTATTCCTGGGCACCGCCCTCTGACACTCTCTGGAGGACGGCACCCGGAGGAGTCCCTCTCTGTGTGAGCGAATGGGTCGCAGGGATGTATGGGGCAGGACACGATCCCGCAGATAACTAGGCCCTGTGCCATGGAGCGCTTTGAAGATGGTGACTAACACCTTGAAGCGCACCCGGTAGGCCACAGGAAGCCAGTGCAGCTCGCGCAGGAGAGGTGTTATATGGGAGAACTTCGATCTCCCCATAATTACCCGCGCGGCTGCATTCTGGACCAACTGCAGTCTCTGGGTGCACCTCAAGGGGAGCCCCATGTAGAGAGCATTACAGTAGTCCAGGCGAGACGTCACCAGCGCGTGAGTGACTGTGCTCAAGGCCTCCCGGTCCAAAAGGGGTCGCAATTGGCGCACCAGGCGAACCTGGTGGAATGCTCCCCTCGCCACGGCTGCCACATGATCTTCCATAGCCAGCCGGGCATCAAATTGCGCGCCCGTTCCACCGGGGCTAATTGCTCATCCCCGATGGCCAGCGATGGAATGTGCTGGTTGAACCGGGAAGCCGGAAGCCACAGCCACTCTGTCTTGGAGGGGTTGAGCTTGAGCCTCTTGTCACCCATCCAGACCTGTACGGCTTCCAGACACCAGGACATCACTTCATGCTTGGTAGAGAGATATAATGGAAATTAGAATTTGATTGTACTTAAAAATGTAGCATTCCCATGTTTTGCCAGTTGATAAGAGTCATATGTAGCCTATGAACTGAATGTGTATTTGACAATATACTTCAACAATCTTCAGAGCACTGAAAATCCATAGCAGATCTATGAATCTCCAAACTAGCCTCTGAATTGGGTTCTGCTTATCTTTGTCTATTCTAGCCACAGGAAAGAAATGTTCACCTTCTGCTGAAAAATGAATGTTGTATTCATTGAATATAGTTGAAATGTTTAGGGTTTTTTCTTTAAATTTCCATTAATTCCTAGGAAAAAATCTGTCTATGCAAAAGAAACAAAGTGGGCAAGTATAGGAAGAGATATCTCTGACTAAATGACACACCTTATTTATCAATTTATTTAAAAGATTTTTTTGTATTGTTGCTATGCTGTGTATGACTGTAATAGTAACTTGATGTGGTTAGTCTCTAGGATAACTAGATCTAGTTATTCTCTAGGAGATAATGGAGTTCTCTTGAATGATTACTTCAAACAGTGATTTCAAGATGGAGAATAGAGGATGCTGTAGAAGAATACTGATTTGAGGAGATTCCCAATAAGGGATACTAGAAAGGAGCAGAAGATCTCTTTTAAACTTTGCCTTGCCTGCTATCTGTGTACCTTAAAACTCTGGACAACTCCTGAGATTAACAAAGAGATACAGAACTCTAATCTGCTGCTGCTAATCTAGTGCTAAATGCAAAATGCAATAGCATTTAGATTTATATACCACTTTACAGTGATTTAAAGCCCACTCTAAATCATTTACAGGGTAAGCATATTGCCCTCAACAGTCTGGATCCTCATTTTACCAACCTTGGAAGGATGGAAGGCTGAGTCAGTCTTGAGCTGGTTAGGATCAAACTGCTGGCAGTCAACAGAATTAGCCTGCAATATTGCATTCTAACCACTGTGTCACCACTGATCTTTACTAATTCTTATAGTTAGAAACAGTAGCCTCTAACCATTGCCTTGCAGGTAGATTTGAAAGCCCTTCAGACTAAAGGTTCCATACCCTTGAAAGATTAAAATGGAGTTGCCATCTATTAAAAACAGACTTAAGTTTGGGGATTGAATAATTTATCTTGGTCCCTAAATAATAATAGTAAGAAGGGCATATTTCTCTTGGGGAGATATAGCACCAGTGCTTTGCATATACAAAATAAATTTATGAATAACAGCTACAATGGTTATCAATTCAACAGTTGGGATCTAATCTTAGTGTGTATCTACTTCTCTAATCTAAGGTCAGGACATTACATTGAAGTTACATTGATCTTTGGCTTGGATTATCGCCATTGCAACACAACCACTTGAAGAATGACTGCTAATATTGGTAGGAGGTTTTTCATGCCAGAATAATTTATGACCATGGAGGTCTGAGTCTTCCAGGAAGCCTGTTGTCCTTTTTAGCTTCATAATAGGTATTTCGGCTCTCAGAGACATCTGTGCAATTCTTTTGAACATGTTTTTTTTTTAAACTCAGGACAATTTATGTGGAGTCACGTATAACTTCTAGGGACAAATTCAGAGTTACTGTATGGTCTAATCTGATTTCATCTGATATGTTTCTACTGCATTTTATAATTGAATATATTGATAGAATATAGTTCTTTATGTTCTGGCCACTACACAAATATATTTCATGCTTCTTTTAGTTAGAATTCCTACATTAAAGTAACCCTAAAGAAATGCATGCTGCATTGTTAGTATAGTACATTTTTCTTTAATCTGAAAATAAATCCATTAATTTTACAAAAAATATTTTGAAGTTGTGCTTATGTTTTGAATTCAAAGGCAGCCATTATCCTTTAAGTAAAAATGGTATTCTAATACCTAGTAATGTCTTATTTAAAAGTATCTGGCAATAATTCTAAACAAATTATTTGTCAGTTATTTCAGTTGCCAGTTCTCAGCAGTTGGTTTAAAGGAGAAGGTAACATAATTTTATTGAAACCATCTTTGCTGCTAATATTTACCTGATGTTTTTTGAACTTTTGTGTGTGTCTGCTTTTGAGTCAATGTTGATTCCTAGCTGTTGTCCGGACAATTTGCCTTTAACTCCTCCATCAAACTATTTATCTGTCTCTCTTTTTAAATTCAGCTAATCACTGAAAGGAGACAAGAAAAGAAAGATGGAGGAGGAAAGAATAACACAGTCAACATATTATGTCACAATGCAGATTGAAAACTGCATAGAGGCAAGAAATAGAATTAACTGGATATAGATTTGCCCTAGCTTTTTAGGCAGCTAAGAATGATGTGAAATATAAACCCATGGAAATGCTGAGGAAGGTAGGAGGTATAATTACTTTGTGGTGTCCTGTTGCAGCATTTTAGTGAATTGGTGTAAAGAATGGCATCTATTGTCTACCAGCATATTTTAAAATGTAATGTTAACACAGGTATAACCTTTCATGGAGTGCAGCTATTTAGTTGGAAGGAGGAAAAGAATTGTCCTCAAAAATGCCAAAATTTGCTTATCCAGTCTGTGCCCAGTTTTAACAAAAACATAAATTAGCAGGATAAGTTTTATTATTTCTGAAGTAAAATTGTGAAATAATATAACTTACACTTTAATAGCAATTCTTAATTTTCTCCTTGAAAACTTTGAATACAAGATGTCCCCTATGCCTGATAAGATGTGATACTGCTCTTGGTTTGTTCTCCTGGTGAGTCCCCAGATTTTCTGAGAAGAAATTTCCTAGGCTGCATAGAATATCAGAGGAAAAACAAAAATAATACCCCCATTCAGTAGGGTAAATAGTTAAGGAATAAGTTACAGGTTGATGTATGTTACAATGAGACATTTCTCAGTTCAAATAGTAAACAGAAATGATAACAACACAGTATGTTATCTTTTAATAATATGATTAAAAATAAGATTATTTCCTCCAGAGTGCTTCCAGCAGAGAGCTTCTACTATTACCAATACAAATGCATTACACAATTACTTTGTGATATGTTTTTTTTTTGGTCAATACCATTTTAAAAAAAGATGGAAGAAGCAATAGGAAAAGATATGAGGATCATAAAAGCAGGGTGGGTGGGAATGTTAATCCATATAGCATTTTCTGGATGATGCAAGATCAATGCATACTTCAAGACACCCAAAATCAATGTTGAAATGCCAACGTTTTAATGCTATGATCTTACTCCTTTTCAATAGTTTTCTGGAAGCCCAGGAGAGTGGGTGCTTAATGCTATGATCTTACTCCTTTTCAATAGTTTTCTGGAAGCCCAGGAGAGTGGGTGCTCCCTGTATCTTTGGGAGGTGGGAGCCATGACAGAGAATGCACACTTCCCAGATCCCACCAGAGGGCAACATTTAATAGAAGGGACCTGGGGCATGCCTACTCTGCCCAAATCTGCTTGGCAGGCAGAAACAAGATTGGATGTTATTAAAATTATTAAAAAATAAATCCTGGTTGGTGGGCATCTATATTAGCCCCCCCACATCTATTGCAATTAAACATTCTTATTGCTTACCAAAGTGTGGCTTAATTCTATCACTCTCCCAATATATAAGAAAGGAGAAAGGCAAAAATTCTGACAAACTACCATGTTTCCCCGAAAATAAGACTGGGTCTTATTTTCTTTTGACCCCCGAAATAAGAGCTTGGCCTTATTTTTGGGGAGGTTTTATTATTTTTGAGGTGCAGGAGGCGGCCAGCGTGGTCACCTCATGGCTGCTGTTGTTTTGCAATATTTTGGGGGAGGGCTTATTTTAGCGCATGCGCTCAAAAGCCCGATTGGGCTTATTATCTGGGGAGGTCTTATTTTCAGGGAAACAGTGTACTACTCAGCTTATAATCAATCATTAACAAAATCTATGGCCAATTTCTGTACCATTAATTTTTAGATCGGATGTATTCAGAGAATATTTTGACTCGTACAAGCAGGTCTTAGATCAGGATATCCCACCATAGATCAACACACAGTTTTATACATTTACATTTTTACACCCTTCTGAAGCCCTCTCTATGTTCCCTTATTGATTTAAGCCCTTTATTAATTTACTGTGAGAGACAGTGGAGGAAATAAGTCATAATATCCATTGATCATTGTTTTTCAGGTTTATGATTTTGTTACATCAAAACTCTGCCATGCAGATTAGAACCAATTTTAATGATGTTCTTACCATTCCCATTCCTATACTCATACAAAATAGGGACTATATTCCAGTCGTATATTGTTTAATTTTTATTTAAATGACATTATTGTGGTTCTTTTGTAAGCCAGAATTTCTCCTTTCCATACTCATCTATAGTCCTATTTCAATTCTTTTATATGTGGATGGTGCAATCATTTTATCTGTAATCCGGGTGGGCCTTCGTAAATGCCTAGATTTTTTTAACCTTCATTTACATATAATGAAGGTTATAGGCAAATATATTAGTCTCTGGAATAGAGCAGAAGCTGAGTCAATAACCCAAGTACCACACATAGTGTCTGGCATTCATAAACCTAAGGGTCAGAAAATGTAGCTATCATATCTGTTTGATCAAGAAATTATGATGTTCCTTTGATAAGATCTAACTTGGAAAGAAGCTGCAAAGTTTCTAGCAATAATTAAGGTTTGTAGAATCCAATTGATACCCTTTTCTCATTATTGCTTTTTTCATTTTTTTTGCACTTTTAAATTTTATACTTTTTATTTACGTTTTATTGGCCTAAGACTGGTTAATTTCAGAGGCACTTGATCTGAGCTTTGATGGCAATTTGTAGCATGTTGGTGAATTCTGGTAGTTAAAGTCCACACATCTTAAAGTTGCTTAGGTTGAGAAACACTGCTCTATCCTGTTTGTTTCTTGGTATATTAAGAGCTTATAGAATGCTAGGCCAAGTCTGACAAACACATTATGAGATAAAATATAGTTTATACTGTAATAAAATGTGGCATAGGAGAAGCACAAGATGATGTGCATTTTCTGTGTGTCAAAATCACATTGCACACATTGTGTTTGGTAGATCCCTGCAATTATACATTGTGTTATGAGTGCTATCTGCCAAAGTATCCTTGAACATCTTGTGAGCTGGTAGTTTTCTTAAGGAGCAAGGCTCAAGGCTTTGCAACTTGAGAACTATTTACAGCATTCATTAAACCTATTTTCATGCCACCACACTATGAAAAAAGATTATTGGCTTAACATAGGAAGTGAACTAATTAAAACACCCACAATAACAGAGATAAAAACAACTACACAAAAGTGAAACCATACAAAATAAAAATAAGTGAGGATAAAGATAAAAATAGCAACATTAAATCAGGGGAAGAATGTCTGGAACAGCTCAGTCTTCAAAAATTTCTGAATGATTAACAAAGAGTCAGCCTGAACTTTATAGAGAGGCTGTTCCACAATGTTGGCACTGCTACAGAGAGCAGCAACTCCTTGTCTTAGCCCCATCCCACCAAAGACCTCCCCCAAAGTTTGGGAATTGTAGCAGTTACTCCCCGGTAGATTTAACTGGACAAAATGATGGTTTTTGCCAACTGGTCTACAGCTGTTGATCTCTCAGTGGTCTACAGAGAAATCTGGCTCGCTGGTGGGTTGGGGAAACAGAATATTCAAGCTCTTTGCTGTCTTCTTTAAAATACTTCCAGTGAAATTACTTTGATAGAACATTTGAGCATTTTAGGGACCTTAATGATCACCAGATGTTTCCAATATTACAGATTCATTTCTTTTCTACTGGTGCCAAAATAGATATCTTTGAAACATAAAATGTGTTTGGCTCATAATGTCTTTTGCCTTGACAGTTAGGCAGTGTCAGTGAGACACCGTGTATAGGCCAAGATCTTGCTTAAAATAGAGATATTCTATTTGCTAATCTATTTACATGCCTGCACACTAAAACTGTTGGGAAATTTAGCAGTTACCAGCAAGATCAGAATTATATTATTTTTCTAATATGAAAGCAGTGATGCAATAAATATAAAAATTGATGGTTCAATTGTTGCTTCCTCTGACTAATGCAGTTATCATTTATGTTTGTTTGTTTTTTAAAATCCTGTTTATTAATTCCCCCAAACTCTTCCATGGAAAACAGTAAAGGAAGGAAGTTGAGGGACTTTGTATCCTGTGTCCTTCAAATGGGAGTAGCTACAAATAAACTAATCTTAAGGACAAACTGCTTCATCTATGTTTTAGAGCACCAAAAGCAGTTAGCTCTGTAGTTACAGTTGCTATCAAAAGCAACAACATTTCTTTAGCATTTCAAAAAACATATTTAAGAACTCTGAATCTAACAGCCAAAGGAAGATGACAAATGCAGAAGTACTTCTCCAGTGAACTCATCATGATGCCAGTGAGGGTTCAGCACAGTACCGAGTTTCCTTTTTCAAGAAGTCAGCAGTATTTAAAATGGAGAAAAGAACTGTCATATGGATAACAGAAACCATAAAGAAGAGACTTCCTTGCTAGGTCATCTCCAGATAATTAACCTGACATTAATTGAACAAAGGTGTTGGCGCAGGATAAATCAGGTAAGGCACAAAAAGAAAGAGTGAAGAATGCTGTTAAAAGAAACTTAACAGCATAGTTCTAGGCATGCCAATTCAGAGGTCTTTTTTAGTTTCTGGAACTTATTTACACATAAAGTAGGGCTGTGAAGAAGATTTGAAAGGGAAAAAAAAAGTGATTCTGTGTATGTATTCATAGTCTTTTCTTATGACCACCCAACAACTGTGGAAGACAACCACCCAGAAAACAAAATTCAGCTGCTTTAAGACATTGTAGGTAGTGCTATGTGCATATCCCCATGTACTTTACTCACTCTTTGGTCTTTAAGAGTTATGAAACTATGGACTTAAAATGGATTTTCCTTAGAAAGCATAGGAAAAATGTATTTACTTTTAAGAATAGAGGATTTTTTAAAAATGAAAGGCTGACATGATATCATAATAGCTGGACTTCCAATAAAAACCTGATAATTCAATAATGCTAATTGTTTTTTAAAAAATGATTACAATCGCATTTTAGCAACATGTTCAGCAGTAGTTACCATACAGATTTGTTTTTCAATTTAATATTGCATTATGATTTTGTAGTGGTATATATAACAAGTATGCTACAAGATGTTCTGAACTGTAATAAATTGATTTTGACAACCATTTAAAGAGAAAATATAGTACAACTGATGCTCTGCTGTTTCTTTAAAATTCTTTTTTTGTGAACTGAAAGATGAAAAAAGAATACAGTTTAGCAGCTGCTAGATGATGGGGTCCTGTGGCTCTCCCAATAGAAAGTAATAAATATTTCATGGTGAAAAGGAGAATCAGAACTCTAGCATCTCACAGCTCCATTCCAAGACCAATTTTATTTATTTGTAATTATTATTTTTATTTGTTTGTCTTGATGTTGCTTTAACAGGTTCATGTATGTATGTTTGTATATGTGTGTGTGTGTGTGTGTGTGTACATACATACATATATACATATATACATCATATACAACATACATACATACATGCATGCATGCATGCGCGCGCGCGCACACACACACACACACACACACACACACACACACACACACACACATATATATATATATATATATATATATATATATATATATATATATATGTTTTCGTAGATTTTCACGGGTGTAGGTATGCTGGTTTTGTTGTATTCGGGTCTTTTCCCGTGTAAGGTTGAGATTGTCTTTGCAACGTTTCGGCAGGATCACACCTGCCATCTTCAAGCTGTGGGCTTTTTTAAGCCCACAGCTTGAAGATGGCAGGTGTGATCCTGCCGAAACGTTGCAAAGACAATCTCAACCTTACACGGGAAAAGACCCGAATACAACAAAACCAGCATATATATATATATATATATATATATATATATATATTCGTAGATTTTCATGGGCGTAGGTATGCTGGTCTTGTTGTATTTGGGTCTTTTCACATGTAAGATTGACAGTATCTTGGTGATGTTTCGACGAGGTCACACTTGTCATCTTCAGGCTGGTGCCTTTGGATTCGTGCTTGTGCGAGCAAAGCGTGAATGTAAAAATAATGAAGTTTCAGTTAATGAAATTATGGCTCAATTAATATGGTAGGGGGATGTTAGCACCTGCCTTGAAGAAGAAGTAAGAATCTGTATGGAAAATGCTTTTCAAGAAGAGTGGAACACTTTTCTCTTAGGAATTGATTAATTATGTATTCATTCATTTTACAGCCATAATCTAGTGGCTATATAACTAAAAAGCACAGTGGAACTGTTATACAACAGCTATTGTTTCCTTTTCCTACTCTTAATGCTTATGTATGTTAAAGTTTAAAAAGTCTTGTTCCTAATTATTTTTTTCTATAGCAAATTAAATGAAGTTCTCTCCCCCAGATTCATTTTATTCTATTGGGAACAGAAATGGTCCTTTGCTGTCCGTCTTATTCACAGCATTAGTCTTAATAACAATGGAGATAATGACTGAAAGAAGGAAATCAGTTTAATTAGTGTTTAATACTACTTGGATTACACAAATTGCAAAAAGATGTTTATGTTGGAGCCAAAATGTTATAAGGAAGTTCTTACCACTGTGAAAAATAATAGTCTATATGGATTGAACCAGAGTTTAATTCTTGGAGGATGCTTGGATAAATTGGCCTATCCAATTATAACTGCATATTGAACATGTTTTTTTTTCCTCAATTTATTGGATGATTTCACAGAAGCTACAAAAAACTATTGATTACAATTCAGAGATTGCACATTCTATAGTTATAATCTCACATTTCAAGTGGCTTTTATTTGATAGACAAACAATTCTTAACTATAAGAAAAGCTCATCAAATAGATCTCTTATGATAAGACATTGAAAACGTGATTAATGCATACCAATAAAAGAAAACAAATATAGTCAATTCAGTTTAAAAGACAAATATTTCCTTTAGCAAGATAATCTTTACAGGGAAGACAGAAAAGAAGAGATTAATCTAACCCAGTAGGCAACAATTTCCAGTTTCAAAGGAGATTTTTCCTTTTTGCATCCTATTTGTAATTATTACAGATTTGTTATAGATTTCTTTCTTTTTCATTTTTAGTAGTCATTTGAAATGTGAATGCTTTTAGAGAATACCTTTCCCATCAATTGTAAGCCACCCAGAGTCATTGACTGAGATGGATGGCCACAGAAATTGAACAAACAAATAAATCAAATTGAACCTGCTAGGTTAATAAAATCTGTGGTTCCTTGCAATACACCCAGAAGCTTCAGCTACCCCAGCTTGCTTCAGCAAGTGCAAACAAGCATTCGTTTACCCAGCGGCCTTCTCTCCCCAACTCCACATGGCTCCCCAGCACCAGTTAGCAAGCATTCATTTGCTCCTCAGCCCAGTCCAGCCCAGCCCAGCAACCAGCCCAGCAAACATTCATTTGCCCAGCTGCCTTCTCTCCCAATTCCCCACGCAGACTTTTCATATTTTGCTGCCTGCTTTTTGGACCCAGCTTCTCCAGCAAATTTTTCATACTTTTCTAATTTTATTCCTTCTTTCTGAAGACAGTGCTTTCTTTGCAAAGCTGTGCTGTCTTTGAAATAAGAGGTTCTAAAGACAATGCATCTTTGCATAGATAGCACAGCCTTCAGAAAGCTGCACTGTCTTCAGAAAGAATGAAAAAAGTAGGAAATGTTTGCCTGAGAAACTGGATCCAGAAAGGAGAGAACAAAAGCTGTGATGCTTTGGTCAGGGCAGCTGGGTGTAAATAGCAAAAGGTTGGTGCAGGGAACTGGGAGAGAAGAACCACATATTCTGTGATTTCTACCTCTCTGGAATCACAAGGGCAGAAAATTTCAGCCAATGGAACATTTAAATATTTCAATACTATCCAATATTGCAGAGTATCATAACTCTCAGTTATCTAAAAAATACTTTATGTGCCTGCAATAGGTACAAATGTTAAAATTCAGTAAATATCAATATAACACCTTCAGAACTCAAGTGCAATGTTTGGTTTTAAAATAAATATTGAAAAGCCTTCATATTTATACTCAACAATGAAGGAACCACAAGAAGTCTCTGCTGTGTTACTTTCCCTATTCTCTGACTTCTTGAATGTCAATCTGTGACAATAATAGAAAAACTTAAAAGGCTCACCTCATTCACTTTCTGGAACTCAATCCACTATCAAGCATTTTGGCAGATGATGGTAACATTATTCCTGCTCTGATAAAATCCATGTATTGAAATCTCCTTTATGCAGCTCATACTATGACAGATATAATGGAGATCTGGGACAGATAGATACGGTTTCCAAGCATATTCTGTAAACAATCTCTTCCCTAAGTCTTCCTTAGGGAAAAACAGTAGAAAAGGATTTTTTTCTCCAACTATTCAAAGATTAGAGCAATTTAATCTTTTCATCAACACATTTATATTATGATTTAGAAATGATTATGGATTAGCAGGGAGCTCCCTTCTTGAAAGGTACATATAATAGTGAGCTTCCAATGACCAAGCGTGAATTCTGTTACTATTTTTGATGTCTTTTTCTGGAGCTTCAACTGAGAAGACTGCTGCTGTTACTGGCTCTTGTGCATGCCAGGGCAGAGGGATTTACCATCTAATACTGAAGTGCAATTATGCCTTTAGTGAAACATTTCACAAGCTGCTGCTTTGTCATATCTAAGAAGGAGGCCTTAGTGTTTTGACATTTAAGACTCTTAAATGGCTCTTGTTGAGGTGCAGGTGGCAGCTGTGGCCAGGAGGACATTTGCACAACTTCAAATGGTTTGCTAATGGTGCCTGTTCATAAACCAGAAGGCTCTACTTGTCATCACTGATGCCTCATTCACCTCCCAGCTGGATTACAGCAATGTGTGCTTTATGTGGTGACCTTAAAAGCCACTCATGGGTAGTTATGGGCATACCGTGGCATGCCCATGAAGCATCACTGTTTTCTGAGCTTATATCTCCCAATAGACTACAACATGCAATTCAGGGTGCTGATAATCATTTATAAAGCCTTACATGACACAAGAAAGGATTATTTGTTGGACTGCCTATCTCCAATTACATAGTCCCTTCCACAGGCTGGGCATGCCCCAGTCTCTTTGTTGTGTCAAGATTATCTACTTAGATCTAACAAGTCTAACTTGGAAAGGTAGCATACATCCTCTGGAGTGACCCTTACCAAGACTTTATTGGCCCCAAAACCTGCTGGCTTTCAGAAAGCATTAAAACCCATTTTCATTTGGATTGGAATGTTAGATGTGCCTTTCTTGGGGATGGATGATGATGTAGCTGAGCAGAATACTTTTTATTTTAGTTTTGTTGATTGATGTTTATAAGGTTTTTGTTAGTCACTCAGAGTCACTATGGCAAGTGGTAAAAATATAAATATTTCCTTCCTCTGTCTAAAAACTAGAGGAATTCTATTATATTTGGTGCATTATTCATTTTGAGCTTTGTCAAAGGGAAATCCTTTGTGCAATGATATTTTTAGGGAAAAAACAATGATTTCATTTGCCCAAAATACTGAGAATGAACAGACTTGCTCTCAGAGGAATGAGATTAATTAAATCTTAGTTGTGATCTTACCTGGTGTGTTTGTGTGTGTGTGTGTGTGAGAGAGAGAGACAGAGACAGAGACACACAGAGAGATCTCATGCTTGAAATGCTGACAATTTTATTTATTTATTTATTTATTTATTTATTTATTTATTTATTTATTTATTTATTTATTTATTTATTTATTTATTTATTTATTTATTTATTTATCTTGATACTGATTTTACTATTTTAATTCTTTAGGTAAGTTTCCATGGGAGATGTTCAGTCATCCACTGCAATCTGTGGCTGAAATAAACGAAGTTTCAGGCTCTCAGTTATTGTAACATGGATTAATTTCCAAGCACTTTTCCCCCTTTCAGATGAGAACTCACCAGCAAATTTCTGGGATTCTAAAAACCGTGGTGTGACTGGAACACAGAAAGGGCAGATCATATGGCGGATTGAACCTGGTCCCTATTTCATGGAACGTAAGTCCTCTGATGACAGAGAATGTATATATGTGAATAACATTTCTAGAGGAATGCTTAGCCTCTTTGCAATGAGTTTTAGTGTTCCCTAGTATTTATATCCTCTCAAAATCTTATCAGGCATAAGACAATGACAATACAAATCTGTTGATTGAGAAATATTGGTAGGTAAGCAGTGAATTGCTACATATTCATATTACATTATTCAGTTTTGAGGCAAGTAGTGTTATTCAAACTATAGAAAAACAGAAAGAAGTAGTAAGTAAAAGGAAATGAATCAAGTAGATAAGAAAACAGAAAAGGAAATAAAAGTAAGCCTGGTTTATGTTTTGTACTTCAACTCTGCAAACCTAGATATTCTTGCTAAGTATAATCTTTATTGTCATTGTATTTAAATACAACGAAATTGGTTTTAACCTTAACAAAAAAAGAAAAAAGAAAAGAAAAAAAACTAGTGTGTGTGTGTAAGTATCCTTCCTTCTGATATGTCTACCTTCCAATACGGTAACTTTTGTTCTTTAAATTGCTTATGTTTCTTGTTTTAGGTTCAGCTGAAATGTGAAAGTATCAAGAAATCGGTTAACATTTTGTTCATATTTTTATCCTTTTGCTTTACAATTCTTCTTAACTATTCTAGAGCTTGAACAAGTGTGAACTGTCACAGCAAATTATTATTATTATACAGGGCTAATCTACAATTAGATTCATTGTAGATTCATCTAGGATGGGTGGAAACTTATTAGTTCAAGTCCTAAATAAGAACCTAATAATTATTAAGGTAGCATTAAAATATATAAGCTGTTCCAAGCAGCATGGTTTTGGGTTTTCTTTTTGCAAAATTGTTCAAGTCTGAAAAATTCAATACAGGGGTACCTTGATACTCAGCTGCTTTGAAACACGTCCAATTTAATACTTAACACATTTTTACACATTTTTTTTACCCAGGTACTCATTTGTTTGGCACTCAACACACAGATTAGAACTTGGCCAGTGTCAGCTGTCTTGAGACTCATTGGAGTGATGGGAAAAAATTGTTTAGTTCTTTATCTTTTACCATCCTTCCTCTGGTATTGTCACATCAATTATCCACATTTTCTTCTTTTCAACTACAGTGAAATAGTGAAAGAACTTTATCAATTTGTATTCAGAAATCCCATAATATTTCCACCTGGTCATTTTTGAACTACTTTTTTCAAATCTGTTTCCAACCATTTTTCATTACTGGTACATAATAATTTTTACAGATGTTCCGATGAATCATTTTGGTGACTTTGTTATGTCATTGTTTATAATCAGTTTGTGTGATCATCTTGGTGGAGGAGGAAGAATCCAAATACAGGAATGTGGTGCTCAGTTTAAATAACTCAGGAGAGAACACAAAAGGGAGTTAGAGGAAGAAGGAATGATACAGCTGTCAAATAGGATCCTTTGATCATCATTGTAATAAGTCTTTGCCCTCCAGCTGTATCATTGGTTTAAAAGACAGGCTGAATTTGTACTACAGCATTAATGCTATTAGAGGAATGGAAAAGTATGGCCATCCCCATACTCTAGAGAAAAGAATAAAATGGGAAATATCCAATTGGAATTCTTGTTGCTTTGGCAGTGAGCAAAGAAGAGCTCTCTTCCCCCATAGAAAAGCTGGAGGAATATGACATACTTGTTGCATAATGCTAATGTGGCAAATTGCTCTTTTGGACTACTATTTATTTTTGTATTTATTAAATTTATATGCTATCCCTCTCTATCCAAACAACTCTCATCATCCTACAGTGCAACCCGCCCCAAATATAAAAACAATAAAATTAATGAAGATTGTACAAAAATATTGCTTTCCCTGTTATATTTTAGCAGGCAGAGCCCATCTTTTCTTCCTAGCTTCCATGGAGGATAGGATGGCATCCTGAAGCTCAGTAATATGGCTTGCTTCCCCATGTGATTAAAAGCTTTGTGCTCTGATTTCTAGAGTACCTGAAATAAATAAGTAAAATATTCAATTTTTATTCTAGATGCATTGTCTATAGTGGAATTAGTAGGTTATATGTATCCTACTAAATGTATTTTAAAGCCACTGGATTTCCCCGAGATGGTCTCCATGGCATGGAAATAAAAAAGTTGGTATTGTAATTAACCATCCTTTTTAGGATATGCCAGTAATTGTTCCTCTGAAATTGAAGGGGGGGGGGAGAAGAGAAATTCTTGATCCTACCTTTTTGCATTGCTCAGCCTACCCCTTTTATATCACTTAATCCTCTCTAGATTGGTGGACTAGGCAGCAAATTCATTCATCATTTTTGGCAACATTTTCATAGACATATGGGTGCAGCATATACTGCAATTTCAAATGGCTATTGCAATGAATTGTCATAACTGTGACCTATAGTCTTCCCAAGATGTTATTTTTGTTAGAACAATACTATTTAAATATTTCCATACTCTTCTAAGAAGTCATCTCTTATTCAGATGATATCTGATCTGAGATAAAGTCCATCAAAACTCCCGAGCAACAATCAAGGCCAGAGAAGAACAGCAAAGGAATAATTCCCTCTGACCTTACATTAATAAAGTTTATTACTTAAAGGGGGAATAATATAAGAACCCCAACAAATAAGTTAGTTTTCAGATATGGAACCTATTTATAGACTTTCTCCTGTGTTTTTGGTTTAATGGAAAAAAGTCTAATATGAGAAAGTGGGCTAGTCACAATATCTTCTCTCCTGTGAGGAGAATCCTTTCCTTCAGAGCCCAGTGAAGAAATGCATACTACTAATCATTGTCAGAGTATCCACACAATACATTCTTCCTCCTCCATGTTTGTGCCATATAAAATAGGATTTGGTTTAATGCTTCTATGCTGGTCATCAAGAAGGGACATAGCAGGGACTGCAATTATGGAGTGTGCATTACTGATGGAGCAGCTTCTAGGTGGCGAGCCTATGGCACCCGGGCCAGAGGTGGCATGCAGAGCCCTCTCTGTGGGCAAACGTGCCATCACCAGCTGCTCTTCTGGTTTCTTGTGAACATAGTTTTCAGCTGATCTTCACAGGTGCCGGAGCACTGGAAAATGGCCCGAAAACGGCCGAAAAACTGCCTGAAAACAAGCCCCAAAATGCCCAAAAAACAGGCATGTGCGTGGTAGCCAGCTGCCCTTCAGGTATCCAGTGCTCCTGCGTGCTCACACGGACAAATGCACATGCATTTTGGTTTGGGCATTCGGTGCCGAAAAGGTTCGCCATCACTCTTCTAGGTGATCATTGAAGAACCTTACTTATAAATAACTGACAGCACATAATTACTTAGTTCTCCTTTTACATTTTCTCTTATTCTGATAACAGTTGGGATGACCAAAATGACCTTATATTTTTACATTGAGGCTGACGTAGTAAACATTTTCTGTTTAAGAGTTTACAAAGCGCCTATTGGTTACAACTAAGGAAGTTGCATATACAAAGTTGACTGTAAAACTAGACCTTTTAATTTTGTATTCTTCTGATTATAGGACCTTATGTAAAAGTTGAGGTATAATAACGTCTCATGCCTTAGAAAGGAAAACAACTTTATTTTATCTTGTGCTGCAACTGTGAATTAATATTTTGGCTAGATGCTTAAGTACAGTTTCCCCTTTCTGCATATCCTTTGTTGTGATTCATTAAAATTGAGTTAATAAAAATGGCAAGATTTTGTCTTCCCCCTGAGGAAAATCAGTTGACAGAATTAATTCTTGCAAGGAAAGAAATAATAGTAAAGCTTGTGGGAACTGGCCATAAAGTTGAATGCCTGTATCTCTGGTATTAAGTCATAGATATGTATTTACAGCAGCTCATCATTTGCATTACTGTTTCCTCAGGGAGAATTCATATGAGTTGAGAGAACATTTTGATGCTTGTGTGATGTTAATAAAACTCTTCTTGCCTGCTTGATGTTCTGCCCTGTTCCCTTTCTCTGCCTTGTGTTCTCTTTGTACCATCCAAGTGTAGTTTGGAACCGTAATTGTCTATCCGTTATAGCAGTTGGGGTGAAATTAGCAATTCATGTAGGAAGAATGGAAGAAAAAGTGAAGTGCGAAAAATATATTCTGCACAGATTCTTGATTCTCAAGTTATAATTTTGGGTACTAAAATGTATATCTTAAGTAACAAGCATAACAACAATCATAATATTAATTATATATTCAAATTGCTACACAACTCAACAAGAGCTGAGGTGGCACAGTAGTTAGAGTGCAGTACTGCAGGCTACTTCAACTGATTGCTAGCTGCAATTTGGCAGTTCAAATCTCACCAGGCTCAAGGTTGACTCAGCCTTCCATCCTTCTGAGGCGGGTAAAATGATGAGCCAGATTGTTGGGGGCAATAGGCTGACTCTATAAATTGCTTAGAGAGGGCTGTAAAAGCGGTATATAAGTCTAAGTGCTACTGCTATTGCTAACTCTGAGCAGATTTGCAGCTGATAATTACTTAGTCTAGAACTTAGTCTTGGATTAGTGAGCACATCTGGATTTTTGAAAGTGTATTATGGTCCCTCACATAAAAGATGTTTATTACAATCTTCCAATTCAGCAGGAAGTATTTTAATACTGTAATCCCTTGCATCAGAGTGAGGTTGGGGCAACTTAATGGAGCTGAGTCTATACTGGCCAGATGCCCTTCCTGTCACCAATGCAGAGGTCCCAGTAGATATTTACTCATTGTGCCCAGAGAGAGAAATTTCTGCCGCTACCTAGGATTGAACCAAGGGTGAAATCCAGCAGGTTCTGACAGGTTCTGGAGAACTGGTAATGGAAATTTTGAATAGTTCGGAGAACTGGCAAATGCCACCTCTGGCTGGTCCAAGAGTGCGGTGGGAATGGAGATTTTGCAGTACACTTCTCCTGCCACGCCCACCAAGCCACCCCATGCCACCCCACGCCCATCAAGACATGCCCACAGAACCGGTAAAACAATTTGAATTTCACCACTGGATCGAACCCACAGCCTTCTGATTGTGAGGCTAGAACGCCACCTCTAGGCCACTGCATCACTCCCTCTAATTCAGCAAGAAGTGAATGAGTGGAAATATTCCTGCTACTCTTTAGCCCCTCAGGATTCTTATTATCAACCTACCAACTTTCCTTTGTCATTTGGAGTGGCAAGTATCATATTTAAAAATGGCTGGGCTGTCATTTTTATTTGTTAGGTATGGCCTTCCAACTTGTGACTGATTGACTTCTGACTTAACTGGCTCAAAAAGAGATAATGTATTACAGTAAAAACAGACGCTGTTATGGATTGTGGGGTCCAGGAAAAATGACAGGTTATTGCAGTTGCTTAAAAAAAACAAACTTGGGGGGAAAATAGATGTGGAAAGCAAAGGAGGAAAAAGCTGAAATCCTTTCCTTAATTGGGCTGCTTAATTTTAATTTTGGCATCTGTAGAGTTTCAACAGCTTAATAATACGTATGTTGCCTGCCAAAGGTTTCAAGGGCATCTCTTTTGGAGAAACAATTATTAGACTAATGATATCATTATTTAATCAAATTGCTACAATTTAAGTAATATGGTCTCAATGAATTGTGGCTTCTGTTGTATCAAGGCAGCGGTTCCATTGACTCTCTTCACTCATTATGAATTGTGCATGGATTCTTATACTTCTTTCCCTTCATTCCCCCCCCCCCTTTTAGCTGAAATAAAAATCTGCTTTAAATACTACCATGGTATAAGCGGAGCCCAGCGTGCAACAACTCCATGTATCACTGTGAAAAACCCTGCTGTGATGGTAAGTATATATATTGCTTACAGTGGATCAATTTATTTAACACTAACATTAAACCTGTTAATTTAGTTTGACAAATAGTATTTTCCAATGAATTATCTGATTTAATGAGGATATCAATATAAGGATGTGATGAGTGATATTTTGCCCCTAAAGGTTACATTTCATTTATTCTTAAGCTGTTTGATTTTAAGGTATCTTGAATTTTATTGTCTTGTTGTGTCAGATAAGATTGTTTGGGTTTACTTAATGGTTTCCCAAAATCTGGACATGCTTTATCATCTCTGATGTCCTATAGCAAGTGATGGCTAACTTTTTTGTAGTTGAGTGCCAAAAATGCGAGCGTGCATGTGTGCCAGAACCCATAATGCAAAGTCCGCCCCCACATATGCACAACCCCCCCACACACGCTCCTCCCCACATGCACCACACTGCTTGCCTCACCTCCTACCGGAAGTTCGGAAATGATCTCCGTTTCCGGCTTCTGGAGGGCCTCCGGGGGCCTGGGGGAGGCCTGGAGGAGGCCGAAAAATGGGCCCAATGGGCCTAACAAAAGTTGAGAAATGAACTTCCGGTAGGCCCATTGGGCCTGTTTTTCACCATCCCCAGGCTCCAGAGGCTTTCCTGAAGCCTGGGGAGGATGAAAATGGCCTCCACCAGCCCTGTGGAAGGCCGAAAACCAGCTGGCAGGCACACACATGTGGAGCTGAGGGCCTAAGTGCCAGCATTTATGGCTCTGCGTGCCACCTGTGGCATGTGCACCATAGGTTCGCCATCACGGTCCTATAGAGACTATTTAGTGTCATAATTATGCCTCCTTAGCCTTCACTAGCCTGCTTTTTTGGGGGGCCTGAGTAAAAGTAAATGTGCCTTGGAATAGAATTTGATTCCAGCTGAGGATCTGGAATGATCCCTGAATACCCTTGTACGCTGCCCATCTAAGCACTAACCAGAACTAAATCCCCTTAACTTTGGAGCCAAAACAAAATTGGTCACCTTAGGCTCAGCAAATCACAATAAAACATGTCTCCTTCTCCTTATTCCCCTCTCCTTGCCCGATTCATTTTTATTCATGAAATAATATTGTGATAGCTGAACAACTTTGTGGAACCAATTTGATGCACTGGCTATGGCAGCAGGTGAGAAATCGTAAGACCCTGAGTTGTAGTCCTGCTTTGGGCACAGTGCCAACTTGGTGACCTTGTGCCAGTCAATCTCTCTCAACCCTCAGAAGCAGGAAATGTTAAGCCACTCAAAATAACCCAAAAAAACCTTGGTGTGGAAACAGTACACTCCAAATAGCCTTTCCCAACTTGCTGTCACCCGAGGTATTTGCTGTATCTGTTGTACACCTTGAATGTTAGTGATGCTGAGCAGGGCTGTAGATTTTCTGGTGCAACAAATCTGATCAGCTTGTAGAAGGCCGTGTTAGCAAAGCTATCTTTAGTATTTAGGCATGCACCTGGCCCGAGTAAAAAAAATTTCCCCCATCTTTGTGTGGCTTAATGTATATTCATTAGAAAGGTATATGTTTGATTCCTAGGTGAGAGCGGGCTAGCAACCTCATCTCAGATTCTGCCTAGCAGAATCTGGCTTATCTAAGAGATGTTAGTATTACATCAAGTATTGTTGACCCAATTCCTTTTTTTAAAAAAAGGCTTATAAATGTGTAGGTGAAAGTCAGTTTAACACTGTGGTTAAAAAAACTAGGCTAAGCAGCTGTGAAATCTAGTCCTGCTTTAGGTACAAAGCCAGCTGGGTGACCTGGGGCTAGTCATTCTACCTCTTAGTCCTGGGAAGCAGGAAATGCTTCTGAAAAACCTTGCAAAGAAAACTGCAAGGTCTAGTCCAGGCAGTAGCCAAACTTAGCAATGAAGAACCAAAAATGTCTTCAAAGTACCTTCCTAAATAAGCAAGATATTTTAATGATTGCATGTGTTCCTTATTCTGTACAATTCATTGAAACAAACATGCTATGCATATTTAATTAGTTTGTTGTAGAAGACAAAATGCAGATGAAGCCCAATTGCAATTGTGTTCAATTTTGGATAATTACACCATGAGTTTTAGAAGTGTAACTGGCTTCTCTGCACCTTGCAGTAGGCTACTTATATTCTTTGGAGGCATCATGTTAAGGAAACTCTTTTCTACAATTAGGCAAAGTTTAGACAAAGAAAATATTAAAGTAGACCCTTTTCTCTTTGAAAAGATTGATAAGAAAAAAAAGAATCTATTGGAAGCCGTTTAGGCAGTATTTGGTGGCAGACACAAATAAGAGCAGTGCAATTTGCTATTCTCGACAAAATGCCGTATTTTTCGCTCCATAAGATGCTCCTGACCATAAGCCGCACCTAGGTTTAGAGGAGAAAACCAAGAAAAAAAAATCTGCCTCTGCCTCCCAGTGTCCATGCGGTATTCATCTGCCCAGTGTCCTTGCAGCAAACAGCAAACAACCTGCCTCCTCTGTATATGCTGCCTGTGTTGGGGAATGCTGGAGCCTTCGCCTCCAAGCAACTGATCGGCAGTTGGATTGGCCCCTTGAAATACTGCCAACCAGCTGTTCCAGGTGGTGGGGATCGCTGCTGCCGTTCACTGCTGCTGCCTGTCGCCCATATTTGCTCCATAAGATGCACAGATATTTCCACCAACTTTTGGGAGGAAAAAAAGTGCGTCTTATGGAGCGAAAAATATGACAGGTGAAATGAATGAATCATGCTTCTGCCAAACCTGAAACTCAAGAGTCCAGTCCTCTTTATTCTGGTGATGTCACTGCTGTTCCTGACAACCCCTGATCATTGAAAAAGTTGATTTAAAAAGTGCTGCTATTGGCCAGAGAATAATTGTGCACCCTTGAAATAAACAATAGCATAATAGCATGTGGTGTAATAATTACGATGGGCGAGTTAGACATCTGATAAGTAAAGCAAATGATGTATCAATTTCTGATATAATATAAACATAACTCTTAAAATTGATGGCAATATTAAGATAACATACATATGAGTATACATAATTCAGTAAATAGAAAGATTCACCATCTTCTCTGTAAATTTATCAGTAACCAGGAAGAACAACAATATGTATACAACAGCTATTTGGAGAAAATAAAACTTACCAGAATAAAGCGTATTATGTCTCTTCTATTTTTATTAGACATTCAGATCCCTACAATTGTATTTTTAGCTGTCACTTCCTCAATTATCTGCTCTTTCAAACCCAGATCTTGAGGTTAAATAAAACAGGCTTATTTATATAATAGTTAATCTTTGTATATCAGTAAGAATATAGACAATGGGTGGAATTTGGAACAAGATGTATTGCTGTTCAGAGCTTAACTAGCAAGAAGGCCAAATCACAATTCCCAAGTCATTTTTTTTCTGTTTTGTTTTTAGTTTGATAATCAAAATTCCATAATCTATAGGAATCATTGAGTATGTTTAGTTGCTGTAATCCTTTCAATTTTAATACATTTTTATTTTCTACATTTCAAATGTAGCACATCTTGGATTTTATTCAGCCATTGTTGTCAGGCATGCCTCCCTCACTAACCAAGAAAGAAACCTCTCACTCCAATGTTTGTGGAATTAAAAGTACTTTTACTGGTTATGAATAGATAGCAGCGAAGTAAAGCAAGGTCTGACGTAGAAAAGCGCGAAATCATACATATCAAACTTTTGCCCAGCCCCTCCCTCAACAACCCCCACCCTTTGCCCAATCTGCATCTCCCTTAGGTATCATGTGAGTGCATCTCCAAGTAGCATCATCAGGTTGGTATGCAGGACGGTTGGCCTTGACCAGGTCCAAACATTGGCCATCAGCATGCGCAGACGATGGTGAGAACAAAACTCCCTGTTTGACAAATCCTCCTGTACTAATTATTCCCATCCCAAATACCACACCCTCCTCCCCGGTTCCATGGCAGCCGAAAGCAAGCAAGTGAAACAGAGGCTGACAATTGTGATAATTCCCTCATATTTTTCATAATCCTATTTTGATTCTATGCTCCACTGAGTTTGCTGTGAGTGACTGATGTTTCTTTCTCCAACTGTTCATCCCCTGTTGGACCAGAACAATAACTAAAACTATAACTTGTTATTTATAATAATAAATCAATATGTGTGCTGCAGAAACCAAAATGGTATTTCAAAACAAAAAATGACATAACACTGATATTCGACAAAAGCCATCTGTTTTCTCATTACTAATTCTGTTATAACAAAGGATATTTTGTTCACCTATTTATTGTGCACTTAATTAACTGATTCCTATATAGAAAGTATTTTAAGAATTTAATAGATGAATCACTTTGTTTTATGTTTAGAAGGGTGTTTTTTTCAGATTTTTCTTATATTTTGAACTGCAAAATACAAAATAAAATATTCTTTGCCTTTTAGATGGGGGCAGAAGGCACTGATGGTGCTTCTACAGGTCAGCACTCCCGAAAATTAATTAGTTTTACACTCTCAGGTAAGTTTTGCTTATGTTTTTGTCCCTTTAAAGCAGAGCATTACGATTTTTTTAATAGGGAATTCTGTAAAGAATAAAAATCAAATAAATTTGATGGTTCAATTTTAAGTGGAAATTTGAGTGAAATTTAAGAAGAATATCTGATGAAAATAATAGATTGGATCCAGATTGTTTGAGTCAGGAGACTAGAACATTAAAGATAGATGGAAAAAAAGGAAAGAAATAAAAGAAACTGGAGTGAAAATAGAATGACTGCAGGAAGAAAACCCAAGTCCTTTATGAACAAGTATTAGAAGGTGAACAGAGTGAATAGAAAGCAGGAAGAGAAGAGGGTGGAGAAGATGCTTGGAAGGAATTGCCACAGAAGGCTGTGAGTCAGATGCTTATAAGGATTATGAAGAGAGACCCTTGGTCGAATGATGAAGTGAAAAAGACGGTGGATGAGGAGAAATATAAAAGAATGATTTCTGAAATAAATGAGAATTACATAGCCCAATTACATAGCCAGATGTTTTAGCTCAAGTAACAATTATAGATGCAAGTAGTAGTAACAGCCGGGAAGGAGAGCAAGGTAAATGCCTTTGAGAAGCCTGATGCATCTTTCCAGTGCCTGCTATGAGCACAGTTAAGGATCTCTCACCCTCTCTGCCCCCCCCCCAGACTGCTTTGGGTTTATGGATTCAATTTGTTAGTGCTAAAATCTCTCTCTTGTAATTTTGGGTGGTCAAAATGGCTTTCCATTCCTGCTTTAATCTGCAGCAAGATTTTTCATCCTTGAGCAATATATTAGTTATGCCTGTCCCTAGTTTTATTAATTTTTATTAACTTAACAACTCATTAGGTATAATTCCTGGAAGCTTCGATAATCTGTGGTTATTATTTAGATGTATATGGCAACTCCCTCCCTCTCAATGCACAATTATTCCATCCATTTTTTTAAAAAAATACTTGAACACCATGTTTATCTTTGACTGATAGCTGTCCTTATACTTCTGCAAGGTTAGCTTCTTCCCCATTGTGGAAAATGATGCATCAACAAACATTACTAATGGGTACAGCCCACTTTGGGGCTTTTTTCGAACTAAGATGTCATAGTGCTAGTTCATCATTTTGAATGGCTTTGGCATATATGTTCAAACAGTAGGTATGTCCATGAGAAGGTTCAATTTTGCATTCACCAATTCAATGGGATAAACAAATTTAACACAAGCAGTGAATTTTCTGTAGCGGCATTACTCAACATGATATCCTTCAGCTACATGTTCAGCTTTCACAATTCCCTGCTAGTGTGACCAGTAAATCTATATAAAAGCAAAGTGTTATGTTGTTGGAACACTTAATGATAGATTGGAAAAATATTTTTTAGCAAGTATGCTTGATGTACAGGTGGTCCTCGACCTACCACAGTTCGTTTCATGGCCACCAAAAGTTACAGCTGTACTGAAAAAGTGGCTTATGGACTTATTTCACACTTACGATGGTAACAGCATCCCCATGATCACGTGATCAAAATCTACACACCTGGCAGCTGACTCATATTTATGACAGTTTCAGTGCCCTGGAGTCATGTGATCCCCTTTTATGACCTGACAAGCAGAAGAATCCAGATTCACTTAACACGTTACACTAATTTAACAACTACAGTGATTCCCTTAACTGTGGCAAGAAAGGTCATAAAATGGGGCAAAATTCACTTAACAAACGTCTCACTTGACAACAGAAATGTTGAGCTCAATTGTGGTCGTAAGTTGAGGACTACCTATATTTCTTGTATTCTTCTTATTCTCTGTTCTTCTTTTTTTCGCCTTTTCTTTCAAAGATATTCGGGCCATTGGACTTAAAAAAGGAATGTTCTTCAATCCTGACCCTTACCTAAAGATGTCTATTCAGCCTGGAAAAAAGAAAACGTTTCCTACATTTGCACACCACGGGCAGGAAAGGCGGTCCAATATCATCAGTAATACAACTAATCCTATTTGGCATAGAGAGGTAATAAATGGTTTTGAAGAAAACTTAAAGCTGTGGTACGATTACTTGGGCACCAGATTATTATGTTCTTGCTTATAGCTATTGGTTCATGTTAGGTACAGAAGCAGGGTGCAATTTTAGATGATATTTACCTGGACATAAAGTGAAAAGAGAAAGTTTGTAAACCTTTAGAGCTGTTTGTAATCCTGCAGTACATTTACAATATGATCAGAGTTTATTAAGTCCTAATGTTTTTATTGAATATATTGAGGCAACAAATTCACCATCTTTTTTGGTGAAAATATGTGAATGTCTAAAGGGTTAAATTGAGATGCTCCATTCAGTCAGAAAACAATCAAGTGAGAGTTTCAGAGGCCTATTCCCTACTAATCTCCCCTCCACATATACACCTGTTGAGTGACCACCATAGAATTGGCTTTCCGTGACACTGTAGACCTCAGAAAAAGTGGTCTCTTAGGTTGAAATGCGCTATAAATCTATTGCCACCAAAGACTTTGTCTTTTGTAAATTCAAGATAGAGATATAATCTACAAATAGAGAAAATGTCACTTTTCCCAAACTTATTTATCAAACAAAAATCATTGCAAAAACAAGATGTATCATATGGGAGGTTGTAAAGAACTCCAGAGTAATGGCAAAAGATCTATAGGCCATTCTTACATTATCTGATGCCAGTGTTCAAGAATCTAACATATGCAAAACATTGAACCAAGAGGCGTAGTTGTAGGATAATATTGAGGAAGAAACCACTGTTTTCCAGAAAACACATTGCCACCTATTTGAATTTATTAGAGTCTGCCCGGATGATCTAGCAAGCTATTGGAACAATGTTTTGCGCACTGATGAGACAAAATTGGAACTGTTTCATAAACTGTTTATGAAAAATGTTACGTTTGGAGAAAACGAAACACTGCATTCTAACAAGAGTGCCTAATCCTAGTCATGAAACATTGCTGTAAGAGTATTTTAGATTGGTACCACTTTTTAATAACAGAATCTGATAGCTCCCAGTCATTAAGGGAAGATTGGTGACAAAACATAGAATGTTCTTTCTAATGGAGATGTATTTTTTTAACACACCACTAAATTAATGCTTATGTGAAGCCTTTGTGGCTAAATGTTTTCTAATTTTCCTGTTTTAACAATGGTCTCAAACTGTTGCCAATAGATATTTGTGAAATCTGGATTATAGTAATTGATGTTTGTATAGGAATAATTCTTTTAAAGTATTGCTGAACAAATAATAGATATACTTATCTTCATTGCTTTTTTATGAAATATGGATGCATATATATTTTATGTTTGCAGAAATATTCTTTTGTAGCACTTTTGACTGATGTCTTGGAAATCGAAATCAAAGATAAATTTGCCAAAAGTCGTCCTATCATCAAGCGTTTTCTTGGAAAGCTCACTATACCTGTGCAGAGACTATTGGAAAGACATGCAATAGGGTAAATGAATATGTTTTCTTTGTTCATTTTAAACCTATCTGAAGGAAAGGGAAAATTCTTTTCCTTTAAAAGACTTAAATATTTGGTGCCAATTTATTTTATTTACAATTCTTAATTTTTTTCTTATATGTTGTATCATTCTTTCAACACAGTCCCTCATATACCATTTTAACAAGATATTAAAATTAAAATGTGCTGAATTATAAGTCACAGGTTCGTACAGTAGTGTGCAAATTTATTGACAACATTATTGTCTGGCTTCAAATATTTTCAAATATTTTATTGTTGAAAAGATGAGATTAAATTCAGTAAGGTTAGAATGTATATATACTCTCTACAGGTACTTTGTGAGTTCAAAATTATTTTTCCCAATCAACAGTTCAATACATTTCTAAAGTTAATTTGCTTCTTAAACAACTGTATAGAGCAAGGCATTAATCAAACATAGCTGATGTTGAAGTTTAATATGCATTAAGAATCTGTTTGAAGATGTGTTGCTATATAGGGTGAAAAACTAACGTAAAGCATTGTAAGTCACATTGGGAAGGATCATACATTGAAAACTAAAGTGTTAGATAAAATACTTACATAAAAATTCTAGGAAAGGGACATACTAATTAGTAAGAGGCTTTGTAACAGAGAGCATAAAATGCAATACTTACAGTACTTTAATTACGGTACAGATCATAAAGATCACAAAGCAAGTCTAGGCTACTCAGTACCTCCGTAGATTGTCTATTAAGTGTTCTACTGAGATAGGAGGGACCTCACCCAGATCCTCTCTAGGTTAGGATCCTACTGTGATTTTTTCAGAATTGCTGTTGCTCTGCATTTGTGCTGCTTCTGCTTCTCTT
The DNA here is from genome assembly GCF_964273705.1 of Natrix helvetica. Taxonomy (NCBI): domain Eukaryota; kingdom Metazoa; phylum Chordata; class Lepidosauria; order Squamata; family Natricidae; genus Natrix; species Natrix helvetica. Next base: position 178,767,373 of record NC_138548.1, on the reverse strand, counting down.
TTTGGATCAGTTGCATTCATTAGAGGGATTGAAATAATTCCCATAAGACCTGTGGAATGGCTGCTCCACCAGGTTTGGCACGCAGAGTTTTACTCGGGCACACATTTAATGTACCTTAATTAATTGCTGAATTGCATCTTGTAGATTTACTACACAAGAACGTTAACCAGTTATTTATGTAATATTGTACCACTTTTTATTTAGCATAAGAACATTCCCAGGGAATACCATAGGTCCAATGAATATAAAGTTCAGATCTCCTATCTTTCTACTAGAAAATTAAGAACCTGACTGAGAACATTCTGAAGTTTGTGGAACACTTCACTTTGTTGTCAGTAGGCATCTAATCAGGCACACACTGCCTTGTACACATGCACGTAGATGTGCAACTGTGGTTTAACAAGCACGTTGCTGTTTAGTAAGTGAAATGCCACTGTGGATCTCTTCTCTGAAATTGTGAAACATCTGCAACCACTCAAAGGCTTGGCGCGATTCCTTCAAGATCTTCTTGAGGACTTTTGGGCATGTGTACATATTGCCTGTCCTGAGTTCTACAACATTTCTATTTCATCACAGTGTTGTCATGCTGTTGCATGACTATTAAGAATCAAACCAGCTTGTAAACAAATGGCTCCTTTCCCACAGATTTTCTCAGCAATATAATACGTTGCATATATGGAGAAAGACAAATTCAGTTTGAAAACAGTTATCAGCTTTTCCCAAGTGATGTTGATGCAGGTAAGAAAAATACATTGCAGATTTGAAAAGAAAGAACAGGTTACTTAAGCTATGTTGGCCTACAAAATGAGTATTCCACAGAGCCAGTTAGATGCTGTGGTTTTCTAAAACATTCAGGATTCTTCATTAAACTTTGGTCAAAGTTTTAGCAGGAAAATACTATGCTGATGCCCTAAAAAGTAAAGTTTCTAAAATTTCAAACTTTTTTTCATGTTATATTTTTTGCTTCAGCAACTATATTCTAAACTAGAATTCAAAATTGTGCTGTGCTAGTCAAATAGATGTGTTTTTAATAAATTTGCACACTACTGAATGCTACAGTATAATTATTAATTAGGAAAAAATTGAGATATTATTTAATCATTCACAAGAGGTTAAGATCTGGAATGTTTACCTTGGAGATCTTTTTACTTAGAACTGTTTGCTAGAATATTATTATGATCTGCACGCTGATGCTGGTGACTTCTTCCAGCACAGTATTTTTAATATTGAAATATTCATTAATAAGACCTGACTGGATTCTAACTAGGTTCATGTTTAAAAAAGAGATTAATGGGAAGAGTTTCTTACATATTCATAAAATGCTTTCTCGATATCAGTGAGTTCCGTCTGGTTTGTAGATTTTGGCTGCCATCTTGTGGTCAACATGAAATTGCTCCGTGAGGTACTGGGTGTTTCACTTTGAAAATACTGCACATTTTGAATGTATTGTACATGTACATTGATTTTTATATATATATAAAAATCACATTCTGTTCAAGTTTGCATTGAACAGCTCATTGCAGTACAGTACAAACCATCTTCTGGAAAAATCAAGAACTGCTCAGAAATATTATTATTTATATAATAATATATAAACTAAATATATACATCTTTACCCTGATATCAACATTTATTCAAGGCAAGGTATATTAATGGTATTTGAGAACTTAAGTCATCCAGTAAAAGGTAGTAATGGCTTAGTCCAGGGGTGTCCAAACTTGGGAACTTTAAGACTTGTGGACTTCAACTGTCAGAATTCCCCAGCCAGCCATGCTGGCTGGGGAATTCTGGGAGTTGAAGTCCACAAGTCTTAAAGTTCCCAAGTTTGGACACCCCTGGCTTAGTCTGTCTCCCACAGTTTTTAGACTTGATCATAGAGTTGTTATCTTTAGAAGAAGCTCTAATACAAATGCCTTGAGAGAATTCCTTGTTGGGAATGTGGAAAAATGTCAGAATCAGGGATTGTTAAATGGCTAAGTATCTTGTTAAATATTATGCTTTTCACTAAGATTGAATTAAATAAAATATTGGTATTACTGTTGGTCATATGGACAAGAAAAATATGCATGTTAAATTCTGTATCTAAAATAAAATGTGTAATGTTTAGATGAGGAAATGATAAATATCTTTATTACAGCCATGGGCAAGGGGATGTTTATACAAGATGATGAAACATTCAATTATACAACCTATTTTTAAAAAGTTATTTAAAAATGTATTGATTAATTCATTCATTTTGGCATTTTTTCTTTTCTATGTTATAAGAAGGTAGAGTGTTTGAATTAATGCTTCATGAAATTTTCAATGGTTAAATTTGTTTCACATAAGAATGTATTGTGTGTGCTAGATGCAAATATCAAATTATTTTGATTGGTTTTATCTTTTTATATCTGTCATTCTCCTTTATTTTGTGCTTGTTCTTTCAACAAAGTTTTTATTGCCAATTATATATCTAACCCAATCAAATATTACAAAATATATGTGTAGTATGATCAACAGGTATCAGCCTCTGGTCAAGCCTGTCTTTGTTCAAAAGCTAAGCAGGATCAGCCCTTTAATAGTAGGATTTGACATCATTGTTAACTGCAACCTGGATTAAGAAACTAAAAACCAGGATAACAACTACAGGAAGGCAAGATACTTCCATAACTGACACCAAGGGAATGGTATGGATGTGCCCAGCTAATTATTGGGTCTACTCAAGGGCATGTTTTACTTTTTTAGCATAGCATTATACTGTAAGAGAGCCAGTTTGGTGTGGGGGTTAAAGTATAGGTTAGAAATCAGGGGACTGTAAGTTCTAGCCTTTAGGCACAAAGCCAGCTGGATGACTTTGGGTAGTCACATTCTCTCAGGCCCTAGGAAGGAGGTAGTGGGAAAATGCAGGGCCAAATCCAGGCAGTTACTAGGAGTCGACAATTACTTGAGGGAAGGAGAGAGGAAGAGATATAGGTACAAGTGTACGCACATGAGAGAGAGAGTGTGTGTGAGAGAGGGTTGTAGTGATCCTTTCTTGTCTCTTACTTTGAATCCCCACCACCACCAAAAAAGAAGGAACATGTTGAATTATTGCGAAGATAACCAGGTTCTCTGTCTTGCCATGCTTTATTGGTAGGCACTAAAACCTCCTGTACAACACAGCAACACAGCCCTAATGGGGTTTTCATAGTGGGAAAACAGATTTCTCTGAGACTATAATGGATCTGGATCCAATATAATCATCATCCTCCTCCTCCTCCTCCTCCTCCTCCTCCTCCTCCTCCTCCTCCTCCTCCTCCTCCTCCTCCTCCTCCTCCTCCTCCTCCTCCTCCTCCTCCTCCTCCTCCTCCTCCTCCTCCATAAAAAGCATCTTGTATGTTTACTATGCATGAAAATGGAGGCTAGGGAAGCTAGGAATTCTTCAGCTGAAGTTTTATTTGAATTTGAGAAGAACTTGGTGAAAATCATCTTTATTTTCCTGAGGAGCCATTACTGCATGAAATCCTGATGCTTGTTACTGAGTTGCAAGTTCTGAGAATACACAAGTATCTCCAATGACACGTGCATATTAGTCTACTTTGGTGACATTATCCTCAGTTGGATCAGTGTATCTTTTTTGTTAGTACAGGAATTTTAACACTGAAAAATAAAATTATTGGCCCAGTCAGAAAGTATTCTCTTCACTATAAGCTTTGTATTCTTGTATGCTCCTTTCCTCCTAAGTCCAGCAAATGGGGTGATGGAGGTATGTGACACATCTGGGAAATATCCCCATTTCCCTCAGCTAGTTAAAACATATTGAAAGTTACAGAAAGCAGAATGGAAATATTCATACACGATTCCCTTTTGCAGAGATCAGGTTCTCAGTTATAACCTTGGTAGAAGGCTACCGGCAGACCATGTGAGTGGATGTCTTCAGTTCAAGGTAGAGATTACATCTTCTCTTCATGAAGGTAAGATTTTGAAGTATCTACAAACATGTTTGTTGTTTTATGACTGAATAGTGTTCACAGAATGTTAGGATGAATTTTGATTAATTTGGATTTTTAACATTGGAATTTAATGAATATGGCAATGGTGTTTTCTAAGAAGCTTTTAGGAATGAAGTGACAATAAAGATGCTAGAGCAGTGATGGATAACCTTTTTGTCCTTGTGTGCTAAAAGTGCATGCACATGCGTGCACCCATAATGTGCACACCCCTGCGCATGCATGTGCGACTCCCCCACACCCCACACCCCCTTGCATGCATGCGCTCCCCCTCACATGTGCTCCCCCTCACATGTCCCGCCCCTGCACATGCACACGTATCCCCTGTGCATGCCACATACACCTGCACGAGACCTCCGCATGTGCGTCTCAGGTGCGCCTTGTGCATGCGCAGCAGAGACCAGAAAACCAGCTGGCTGGTGGGAGGTGCGCACGTGCCTGCAGACAGGGCTCTGATTGCCACAGGTTGGCCATCACGGTGCTAGATCATTACTGGAGAAAGACAAGAGTCTACATTATAGAGATATGGGTAGGAAAAAACATATTTTTTTGGCTGTGAAGTCTGTAAAATGCCAGCTAGCAACTATTTTTATTGTAACTTGGACCTTGAGTCTGATGAATGGCTGCTGTGAAGAATCTAAGCATTTTAGATAAAGTTGCTGAGATTCACTCAGAGTTACATCTTAGTTGGGGAGATTCTTGTACTTGGCTAAGAGCAGGATGTTGCCATGTTATTTGGGAGAAGGTTGAACCTGTGAGGCTTAAGAAAATAGATTGGTCCTCTGTGGTGTTAATGCTGCCCCCTGTATGTTGCATCCTTGCTCTTCTTCCTTCTATAGTCCCTGTATATCCTTATTTGAGATGTCATTTTATATCAGTTCTTTTAATTAGTTTTATAATCTTTCATTAACGTTTCCTGTTTTGAAAGTTATTTATAGTATTTCAATGGTAGGCATTTTAACAGACTTTGTACTTGCTAATTGGTCTACCTAATTAAAATCATTCTGTTGTCTAATCATTCTTATAGCAATTACTGTTAATAAGTTCTGTACATTCCTTGCTTTCCATTAGAATTAATGCTCCCAAATTTTCCGATATTTACAATGAATTAATAAAAAGAATATTAAGATTATAACGTCTCATAGATGGAAACTTATCCTCCCATCTCTCTCTTTCTCCCTCCCCCCCCTCTCTTAAATTATTCTGTTAAATATCATGCATTTTATGGTAAGAATTTGGTCTTTCTTAATTAATCTATGTGCATTCAAAGGATGCCCAACTGGTTTTTATATCATGATACAAAACCTCTTTTTTTTAATGAAAAAGCAAGTTAATATTTAATATTTGAGCTGTTTAGTAGGTGCTGCTGAGGAAAATGTGCTCAGAATTTGAGGATTCCATTTTCCATTTATGATTTTATTTGCAAAGGATTATTCTTTATATGATCCTAAGTTACATATTCAAGATCTTCTGTTTTAATTTCTTCTTTCTTCCTCAATTATTATTTACCTACTAGAAACTTCTGTCTGCATCCAAAAGTGTATTTGGTTAAGGATGTGCAAACTGATTTTGTAGCTTAAGAAAGTCCCTGTAAAGTGATCAAAACCAAACCATGAATCTTAAAACAATTGCATTGTTCCTGCTTCTCCTTAAAATGTTAGAATTGAAAAAAATGAAGTAGGTCAAGTTTGTTTCCTAATCACACTAAAGTAATTTGTTATTTGTGGCCTCTGTTGCCTTTTAGGGAACCATATTTATGTGGATATGCTGGTACTGCATGCAACTAATTATATAATTGTTATGTATGAGAATAAAGTAGTGTGGTAGCCCAATATAAGCACTTTCTCCATATTCAATTATAGCTACCAGATTACTTGGAGCTGTGATGATCCTTCATATACTCTTCACCATTCTCTCATGTCTACTGCTGCCTCCCCACTGTAGCAGACATAATGCAGTTCTCAGGGGCTTTCTAATCATTGTGCTTTGTTGTCTATTACTCTGAAACTTGGCAGCCTGCAATTTTTCTATAAGTAAACCTAATTCTGTTGAAAAAAGAGAATTTACTATTATGTGTCTTTAAAGGTGCTTTTTCAAGAGGCAACTGGAGTTTCTGGTTTTTCTTTGAAGATGTTTCACTTCTCATCCAAAAAGAGCTGAAGAAGCTTCTTGGATGAGAAGCGAAACATCAAAGAAAAACCAGAAACTCCAGTTGCCTCTTGAAAAAGCATCTTTGGGACAACCATGCCCTGGATGACTGAGAATCTCCATAGTTACTATTATGTGTTGCTCCAACATTAATTGATGGGAGGTATGTCTCATTTTGGATTGGAGTCTGAGATGAAGCACAATGTATTGAATGGAGCTCCACTTGAAATCATGTTCAATGCATAATTGTAGAATATTTCCTAAAAGGAGATTTAGGGAAATGTTAAATGAAAGTCAGCGGTATAGTTCTGTACACAGAACTGTTTCCAGGGCTGCTTCTGTCTCGTACAAACCACTTGGGCCCTCAAAATCTATTAAAAAATAGTGCCAAGAACTGGAGAATGATCTGAAGACTTGTGGTAGATGCAAAGAAAGGAATAAGTATCAGCATAGATAGCAGTAAAAATCTATTCACATGATGTTATATTTCATCCAACGTACTTCATGTATAACCTCTGTGCTCAGAATTTGAGGATTTCCTCTTTAAATTCTTCATTCAAGACTGAGAGCTTAGAAATCCAATGCATTCTGTTCTGACAAAGTGCTGTACTGAGGTTGTCAGTTAGAGAATTAAGTATAAACATGATTATGAATACATGAAATGAATACAAATACAAGGGAATATTAGAACAGGGATGGTAGGCATGCTGGTGCGCTTATGCATGCCCCTTAAGGTTCACAATTAAGACGCATGCATCAGTTTCACTAATCAGCCTTTTGTCTTTTCTTTGTAGATGCTTCACCAGAAACTGTAGGAACCCTTCTTGGAGTAAATTCTGTCAATGGGGACTTAGGAAGTCCTTCTGATGATGAGGATATACCTGCAGGGCCTCATGATACACATCCACTTTTTTCAAATGGCCCAATTCTTGAAGACTCGTCTGGACATGCCATCTTGCGGCATTCCTTTAGGACTAGTACTACTTCGGAAACAGATCAAGAGGATTCAGCCTCTACAACGTCAAGGTCCTCAGTTCCCAGGGGCCGCCAGGACTCCTTGAATGACTACCTAGATGCAATAGAACAAAATAATCTTCCTAGATCTGGGACCTCTGCTTGTAATGAACGTACTATTGGGGCATCCCCAAAATTGAAGAGTAGCTTTCCTACTGATACACGACTTAATGCTATGCTTCACATTGATTCTGATGAAGAGGAACATGAATTCCATCAAAGTTTGGGTTTCCAGTCATCAGTGGATGATGACGGTGGTGGTTTGATTATGCTAAATGGTACTACTAGAAATGATGAATCAGCTTTCTTAAATGGCTCCTCAAGCCAAGTAACACAAAGCCAAGTCTCTGAAGAAATTGTGACAGCGCCTGATGTAGAAATACCTCCGCAATCTTCCTGTTGTCAGGAGGAGATGTCCAATGGGCCTGCTGAATTGGAGACAGCAGGACAAGAAACTGAAACTCCTCAGAATTCTCAGGATGATTGTCTAGAAGATTCAGCAAGCAATACCATTTCTGTACCTCAGGAGGCAGAACAACCCATGTCTGGTGCGGATCCTGGAACTTCTGAGTCAGTTTCTGGGAGCAAAAGGGAAATCAGGGAAGCTGAATCTATTGATCAAGGATCAGAACCTTCTCAGATTTCATCAGAGACCGAGCAAAGTGATGCTGCTCATACAGAGAGTGTTAGTGAATCAAGCACCAAGCCAGAGGGAGAAAGTGACATAGAAGGGGCTGATGGCTCTTGCAATGAAGGCACAGCTACCCAACTCTCCTCTGTTGACACTTGCTGCTCTTCCCTTGAAAGCAATCGCTTTCCCGAGACTCCAGCCTTTTCTTCTCAGGAGGAAGAAGAGGGTGCCTGCGCAGCAGAGGCGTCCAGCAGTGAGCCAGAAACTCAGGACACTGTGTGCACTCAGGCCTTTTTACCTGCAGTGCACTTACCAAGCACTCAGGAGGAAGGCCAGTTGTTTGAATATGGGCTCCCAGATGGTGATGACTCAGAAGAGATATGGCAGAGGAGACAGAACCTGCAGGCAGCAGCTGCACATAACCACTCTCAAGAGGAAGATATGAGAGGCGCATCAGCATCATGTGAAGGAGCTGCTTCACAGGAGGCTGGAGCTAGTGGAGGTAATCAGCACTAAAGAATGGCAGTAAGATGATTGATAACTTACCTACCTTCGTTCCATGATTGATTATATTTACCTTGGCAAGCTAGTTTAATTTTTAATTTTGAAAAATATAGTCCAAATATGAAACACTGGTTTGCATAGCAACACCAGTATTTTCCCAATCTGTTTATTCTTAATCCCTGTGCAAGGACTGTAAGAATCTACTGACAAAACTGCATGAGCGTAACAATCCAGGCAGGATTTGGTGTACTGTGGTTTTGCTGCAGATCATTTTAAAGCGTCATGAAGGATTTTTATTTACACTATTTAGTGCTGTCTAGTCATTCAAACACTGAATGGCCTTTGTTTTCCATTGAAGAAAGCAGGCAAGCTAAGTTGGTCAAGGAATTGGGCTAGACATCCTTCCTCTGCTTGGTGCCCCAGGGAAGGCTGGTATTACAATTTCCAGATTTTTCAAACAAGTTGGTTGGGAATTCTGAGAATTATATTCCCAACCAATCTTGAACTCACCAGACCTCAGGCTTAGGAGGAACTTCCACTTCCTCTCTGTGACCAGTCATCTTCTGTTTCTTTAAAAGTTGAAGGTAGACTATGGCAGAACCAAGTTTAATTGGTCAGAAGTTCCATAATTTCTTCATAGCGTATTCTGAAATAAATAAAAATTAAAATCTTGTCACCCCTCTCCCCAAATGATAACCTTGAGTTCTTGTACTGAGATAATACATTCTTTTCTTGGCAACATAACACTATAGACATACCGAGGGACAATTATTATTTTCTTCTCTCATTTACTCAAAGGACCATTTAATTATCCACAATTAAAAACAATAAGACATAGGATTTAAGTTGTTTCTATTCAGGGACGCATTCGTAAAATCCTCCTTGGGTGCTAAATTACAGAAAGATTATCACAAGAGTTACCAGTGCATTCTCTGACTTCTTTTGACTTCTTCTTTCTACTGATTGCTGCTTTTCCTTTATCTTCTTTGTTCACACTCTCCTGTCCATTAAAAGAGCTGTAAAAATCAAGTTGTTTCCTCAGGGGCTGAGCTAGGACATTGTAGGACACCATTTCTAAATTTGAATCACTTTACTAATTTTTCTTTGCCTCCTTCCAACATGCCTCCTGCTTTTGTGTTCTCTAAAATTATTACTCTATTATTGTCATCTTTTTAAGCTGCTCAGAATCCTGTGTACAAATAGTAAATATTGTACATGTATTGATGGAAAGTTTACACCGTATTTCTTTTGGATTTTAGGTTCTCAGCCTGATGGTCCTCAGCCTCTGAGAACTCTTCCCTCAGTTCGTCAGGATGTTAGTCGTTATCAAAGAGTGGATGAAGCTTTGCCACCAAGTGAGGAACTTTTTCTGTTTTAATTAAAAATATAGAGAATACAGATTACATGAAGGTGTACTTTTATTTTTTCAAGCACACCCAGAAGAATTTGAAGTAGCAGTAATCGGATCCCTGTTTAAAAAAATAGATTGTGTGCTTCACCTTCTTTCTTTTTTTCTCCCTAGAGATGGTGCTGCTGTGAGGTCCTTTTAACTGGGAATGGAATTATATTATAGATGGTCCTCATTTAAAGACCACTCTTTCAACAACTGTTTGAATCTGTGACACTGCTGAATGAATGGTGGTTAAGTTCACTCTAGAATTTCCAGACAGTGCAGTGCTGCCTGCAGACATATGATTGCAATCCAGGCACTTAGCAACCAGCCTGGATTTCCAATCATGTCCTGCAATGACATGATTGTGATTTGCAACTTTCTCTGCTGGCTTCCACAAGCAAAGTCAATGGAAAAGTCAGTTGGAAGTCACGGCCATTTGAGGCCCTTGTTTAACAACTGTAACTGGGGATTATCAGAGCTGCCATTTCTAAGCACTAAAGTCACATGACAACACACTTTATGAGTGCATTGCTTTGCAATGTAAGTTTCGTTATTAACTGAGGATCACCTGTATAGAGAAATATACCTGGCATAAACTAGGTCCCTGCCTAAGTCATGGTTAACTATTCTGGCAGACAACTTTCAGGCGGTTCCTTTCAAGCTAAGATGCCAGGACATTCTACATACAAGATATATTTTGCAACTCCTCTGCAATTAATAGTCCTAAATTGTGTGTTAAGGTGCAAGATATCTACATTAAATAACTAAAGACTTCTATAAACCCAAAATACTGAAAAGGGTGCCTCTCACTTTGTATTTTGTTGCTCTGTCTCCACTCTCTATATGTGTCACAGTATGGCACATATCTATGGCCATGATAAGCTGAACTGTCAATGTATGTACTTAAAAATAATTGAATGAATAGATAGACAAATAAAGTGAGATATTCACTGTCCAATAGAAAACATTGCTTTAAGTTGTTAAAATCCTTATGTTTTGTGATACATCTTCTTATCTTAGATTGGGAAGCACGTATTGACAGTCATGGGAGAATATTCTATGTGGACCATGTTAATAGAACCACAACGTGGCAAAGGCCCACAGGTCCACCAGCCCAGCAAATCCTTCAACGTTCCAACTCCATACAGCAGATGGAGCAATTGAATCGCCGGTGAGAAATTTTCAAATTTTTGTATTATCTGCAATACAAATGAAATAAAGTGCAAAACGTCATCACTATGAATTTACACAACTCCCTTGAATTAAACAAATGTAGAAATATTCATCTTATTCTTCATAGCTTGCATCATACCAAATATCAATATTAGCTAAGAAACTATTTCACATTCTGTGGGAAAAAAAGCATTAAAACTGTGCAGCCACAGTTGAGTGCAAAAATGGGGGACTGATGGAGAATTTAATAAATATAATATTGAAAAATTATTATAATAGTTATTGTAATATGGTTTGGCACCTATAAAGATGAAATGTTTCCAGAATTTCAAATAGTTGCTGAATTAAAAGTCATAAGGACAATCTACCTGTATAGCAGTGACGTGTGGTGAGGTTTATGACTGGTGAGGCTGGTGACGTCATCAAACCGCGTGGTTGCTCCGATCGCAGGGGCGCAGCCCAAACGGAGAAGTTTTTCTTCTCAGAAATGTCAGAAAGGGACAGACAGGCTGCCGCAGCTCCACTGAGAAAACATTTCTGAGAAGAGAAACTTCTCCTTTCTCCTCCTTCCCCCCCCTTCTAGCACTGATGATGTTACCTAGGCATTTTTTGCATTGGGCGAGCCCGGGATTCTTGCAAGGGGAATGGGACCACGTGTGCAGGCGGCTCCTCAGCAGCGCACAGCCTCAGATTAGCACAGCCGCAATCCCCTTCCCCTGCACACGTGGTCCCATTCCCCTCCTTCCTAAGCCAACATGAAGGGGACCGCGGCTGCGCTGATCTGAGGCTGGCATTGAGGAGCCGCCTGCACACGTGGTCCCATTCCCCTTGCAAGGATCCCAGGCTCGCCCGATGCAAAAAATGCCTAGGTAACATCATCAGTGCTAGAAGGGAATGGGCAGGGAGAAGGAGGAGAAAGGAGAAGTTTCTCTTCTCAGAAATGTCCGAAAGGGACAGACAGGCTGCTGCAGCTCCACTGAGAAGACATTTCTGAGAAGAGAAACTTCTCCTTTCTCCTCCTTCCCCCCACCCCCCTCTAGCACTGATGATGTTACCTAGGCATTTTTTGCATCGGGCAAGCCCGGGATCCTTGCAAGGGGAATGGGACTACGTGTGCAGGCAGCTCCTCAGCAGCGCACAGCCTCAGATTAGCACAGCCGTGATCCCCTTCCCCTGCACACGTGGTCCCATTCCCCTCCTTCCTAAGCCAACATGAAGGGGACCGCAGCTGCGCTGATCTGAGGCTGGCCTTGAGGAGCTGCCTGCACACGTGGTCCCATTCCCCTTGCAAGGATCCCGGGCTCGCCCGATGCAAAAAATGGCGAGATCGGCACACTTGGGGCTGCTGCTGAGATGTCCAGGGAGGCTAAACCAAGCCGCGCGCCTCTCCCAGCCACTTTCACAGCTTCCCGGAGTATTTTTTTTTGTTTTCATGATGAGAGCGGTGAGGCTCTGCCTCCCCTGCCTCTCCTGACTGCACGTCACTGTTGTATAGATTGGGGAACAATGCATGGCACATATAAGAGTGGAAGTGTGGAAAGTAAATAACTGCTCATGGTTCAGAATTGCAACTTTCACAATGACTGTCAACAGTAACAACTATTAGCCATGTTCCTTATAGGATTGGCTAGATATATTATTTTCCATTATTGTTTCCAAATACTAGTGTTTGGAAAAGCATACCTAAAATTATGAGAGGGATTATTGTGTGGAAACAAACAAACCCAAACTCCCAGATTTTAGGTATACAATCATAATGTTTTTGCAGCATTTTACTCAGAACAAAAATCAATAACAAGGCAATGTCTGACCTGAAATTTGGAACAAACAGAAAATGTACTATGAAGGATAAAGAAAAAAAAACAAGAAGCATGGACACAAGTTTGTAGTTAATAAATGTCTTATAATGCGGTGCTTGAAATAGTTTAAGATGAGGAAGAGCGAGATGTCATTGAGGTGGCTATGGTTTAACTTTTGATTAAGCAAACAGCTTTTTAGGTGTACTACAAGAGAACGCTTCATTGTATGTATTGTGTGGTATATATAATGTCAGTCTTGGAACTTTAGGTATCAGAGTATTCGCCGAACAATGACTAACGACAGGCCAGAGGAGCACTCAACTGCTCTTGATGGAGCTGCAGAAGATCCTGACTTCCATAGCCCACCTGCTGGTAAGAAATACAACCTCAGTTTAAACTGCTTGTCAAACAGTTTCATTTGAGATTGATCCACTATATATTGAGGACAAAAATACGTTGCCATTGAAAAATGAATTTTAACACAAATAAGTTGGAGGATTCCCACCCACCCCCCTTCACCTATTTCTAGGTGAAATTCTGAATGGTATTTCCCAATGGGTTCTATTGGCCAAGGAGAGCCCATTTTTGTTCTTTGGGGCACTGTCTAAGCAGTGTGGGGGAAACAACACAGTGTGGGTGGGAAGATGAGTACAAGTTGTTTGGACATTGCCTCTGCATTTCATTCTTTCTTCAGTGAAGCTGGTCATGTGGGATTATGCTGCTTGTAGGTCCGTAGTCACACAATTTTGGTTTACTGAATATATTGTCATATTTAGATTTCTTGGGATTTCCAATATCTATCCTTTGGTTGTCAGCTGCTGCTGGTTGAATAATAAATCAGTTTTGCAATAGCTTTTATTGGCTTCCTAATAGAAGCAAAAACTCTTGTTTTGTATAATTTCTTCTTTTATATTTTCCCATAGAAAATATTTTTGTTTCTTCCAAGGTCAGGATTCAATTTCCTTTTCTCTCACTATCTCTTAAATTCCTGATATTTTAAATTTAAACTCAGCAGCATTCCAGCAAGGTACCAATGGATGGATTATTAAAAAAATAATGAGCAATAATTTAGACATAACTCTCTCAGATGTTAAAAGTAGAGATTTGAAGGAAGGAAAGTGAACAAATTATAGCGCTACTGTGACTGTCATTTTTTCCCCTTAGTCACCTTAGTGATCTAACAGTATTCTTTATTCATTTATTTCACTTAATCTGTTTTAAAAAGTATTTAAGACTCCATTTTATAGTGGTATTTAATACTAAAGAAAAAATAAGTATTCCATGTCACATATAAAGATAAAAATAGATAAGTTTTTACTTATTGATGGCATTGAAGTCTTTGTCCGACTGAATGACTCTTACTACATCTTTGTATTAGATTACCGAAGGGACAATGCGCTGCCTCATTCTACCTCCAGATCCAGGCTTACTCTGCTGCTCCAGTCACCCCCAGTAAAATTCCTCATCAGCCCAGAATTCTTCACTGTGCTGCATTCAAACCCTGTGAGTAGCACCCACAAATCAAGCTTGGTTCTAGACCCGGGAGGAGTCGGATATATTTGCATTTTTAGTACCACATTTTTTTCATACTAGAATAATGGCAAGTTGGGCCTTCAGTAAAATGTGTGCGCTCGCGCTCATGCACGAGTGAGCATAAATATGTTTAATTTTAAAAATTGCACAGCTGTAAAAGGCCACTCAGGATGGTTTACAAAATAAAATCCCATGGTTTGTTGAAATGTGTGGATTGCACTATTAAATGACATTAGAGTTGTAGGAATATGGATCAGGGCTTTTTTCTGTGGCCACCTTTTGCTTAGGGAACCATCCTGACAGAATGATCGGAGTGGCTCTGGCAAGCAGCTGAAATAATTATCAATAGTTTGTTGATGGTCTGAAAGTGTAGTATGAGAAATACGAATAGTAATTCTGTTATGAGACCTGAAATACTCAGTGTGACACTCTGGGCTTTGGTATGCCTCTAGGGACTTGATACTTGTTCTTTCTTGCCTTTTTACCTTTTTTAATTTGTAAGAGTTACTGACTGTTCCAGGATTGGGAGCGGGGAATGGAATGAAATAGAGAATTAGTTTTTTGCGGAAAGTGTATAGGCCTAAATGAAATGGTTTTGCACAACATGATACGCTTAACTTCAGAAACATCCATAGCAGTTAATTGTTTTTACCATAAATTAAGAAAGGATATTCTCCACGTTCTTATCATCTTATTACTTCCTTTATATCCAGACTAAGCGAGAAGCTTACAGCTTTTAATTTTGCATTGGTCAAGCATTTAACCAATGCAAACATTTAGTTCAGCTCTTGAAAACTGGTTCTCTCACCCTAGTGTTAACACTGTACAACACCAGGAATACAGTGAGCAGTTAATTCTGAAGGAATTGGAGTTTATGTTAGGGGACGGCAAATTCCCTTGGCTTGTAGTATACATTTTTCAAAAGTGATGAAGCCCTTAAAATGTTAGTCCGAGAACCCGAAAATAACTTTTGATTTCTTCTCCTTCCGCCAGAGTGCCTACAGAATGTTTACAAATAATACTTGTCTGAAGCACATGATCACCAAAGTTCGACGAGATACCCATCATTTTGAGCGCTACCAGCATAATCGGGATTTAGTTGGCTTTTTGAACATGTTTGCCAACAAACAGCTAGAATTACCACGGGGCTGGGAAATGAAGCACGATCATCAGGGCAAGGTAATAGATATAAAGAGGCAATTTTTTAAATAAACATATTGGTTTGTCTTAATCCAAATATTGACAAAATCAAAGCATACACACATACTCATTACACTATAAATGAAAAATTTAAAAATGCATTCATCTGAAGGTCTCTTAAGTGCTGCACAAAAACAGTGACATAGTCAATGAAATATACAACAAATGCAATAAAATGGAAACATAACTTTAAATAACAACAAAAACACTCATACTTGATGATAGCAATTATGAAATCAGACCATTCATTTATTCAAAATGGAGTACTTAATTTCTACAAAAGAGAGGTTACAATGGTTCCTGGCAATGTCGTGTCTACATTTTCAACCTGACTCAATTTCTCATTATACATCATTTTTATTCTAATTTAAGTTTGACCTTAAGAACAATTATAAATTTTAATGATTAAAATTTAATTTTATGAGCTATAAAAATCCTTGTATATGTGTTAGTAGATGATAATATTATTTATTTTATTTACCAGGTTTATTTCCCATTCCACTCCTAGTGACTCAGAGCTTTTAATTTACAAGCCTAAATGCAGTAATTCTGATGGAATGTGTCTATGAATGTGTCTGCTGTGATGGACTACAGTGAAACATCAGTTTCCCAGGAAGGAGGGAGCACATTCCAAGGAAGGGGGAGGTGAAACAAGAGATGGCATAGTCCAGGGCTGGATCATGAAAAGAGGAAGAAACTTAGGATAACCACTCCCTAGAATTGTAACAGTGGTGAATATCTGTAGGATGAGAGTGAAAGTTTGTTCTCTGAGCTTGTGGGTTGGTTTCCAAACAATTCGTTACTAGGCTAGGTAACATCTTCAGCAGAGTTTAGGGGATATCAGTGTCAGTGTTCTTCCCTGACTTGAGGGGTCCCTTATCTGACGTAACCTGACCATCACAAGACCTACTGACCACATGAAGCCATTATAAACAGAAGAACACTGACACTGACATCCCACTCCACTGAAGATAGCCTGGTAATGAAACATTCAGAAACCAACCCACAAGCTTAGAGAACGAACTTCCACTCTCACTTCCTAGAATCTCTTAGGGTATATATGTTAGGTTAGAGTAGTATAGGTTTAGTTTGGCAAATTTCCGTCTATATGATGTATGCAAATAAACAACTGAATGTTGGCTGGGCCTAACAGTAATCAACTATAATATAAATAACAAAACATTACTGTTAGATACTTGCTACAACTATAGTGGTTTCCACCAAGGTCCTCTGTTTCGGCGGGAACAGAGGTTTAATCTCATTGGTCGAAGGGTCTGACAGCTCCCTGTCCACTGAAACTCTGAAATCCACTGAAACTCTGCAGCGCCAAAGCGCTTCACAAGATGCACAGAAAAGTACACGTGTACATCATGAGGCTGCAGAGGCCGAGAGCTAAGAAGGCGAGGAAGATGACAGCTGCCTCATGCGCAGTAGCTGCACCCAGCCAGCGCACAAATTCAAACTGTGTATCCTGCCTTAGCTAGCTACGGAGGAGACCATGCCAGATCGGCTTGCCGTTTCCGCGACACTACCTGTCAGCTCTGTGAGCGAAAGGGGCACATCGCCACAGCGAACTCCCTGCTACTACCTGGCAGCCAAGAAGCATACCAAACCGCCAGCAGAGGCCCAACCAAGGGACCTGGCAGAAGTCACCACGGCACTCAGAGGGTGAAACTAGAGTCACCTACCATACCTCAATCGGCCAAGTCCGCACCAGGCGGCCAAAAAAGCTGAAGGTCACAGTCCTCACTGAGGAGTCTCCATGCGAGATGGAGATCGACACCGGGTTATCACTGACCATCATGCTGTGGTCTACCCTCAAGCAGGCTATCCCTAGCTTGAAGGAACAACATCTATCACCCCTGACATTCGCCTTCGCGATTACCAGGGGAACCGGATCCCCATCGTGGGCCAAGGCACCTTCCGGGTGAAATTCAAATGCTTCAGTGGCCAACTCCCAGTGACAGTGGTCAGTGGCAACCTGCAGAGCCTTCTGGGGCTCGATTGGTTTGAAGCCCTGGGCCTTGACATGACCGGCATCAATGCCTTGAAAGACAAAGGAGCCGAAACCATCTTTAAGAAGTTCGAGGACGTCTTCGGCACCGGTTTGGGTAAGTATGTGGGGACTCCAATCTCCTTTAATTTGGACCCCAACGTAGCCCCCATAAGACTAAAACCCAGGAGAATACCTTTTGCTCTCCGCCCCAGAAGCGGTCATTAAGGTACTACAGAGACTTTTCTCTACACACGGTCTGCCTGATGTCCTGGTCTCTGACAATGGGCCCCAATTCATGGCCATGCAATTTGAGACCTTCCTAGCAGCTCAGGGAATCAGACATGCCCTGGTTGCGCCATTCCATCCGGCCTCCAATGGTCAGGTGGAGAGAATGGTGAGATCTACAAAAGAGGCCCTATCCAGGATGGGCCTGGGAGATTGGCAAATACGGGTTGACCACTATTTGCTAATTCAGCACCTCACACCCAGTGCCACTACAGGGAGAAGCCCCTCCGAGCTTCTCATGGGTCGCCAGCTAAGGTCCCACTTAGACCAGCTACACCCAAACTATTCTGCCTCATTGCCCCCTGACTCCACAAGCAAGATTCGAAATTTTACCATAGGGGACTTGGTATGCACCCACAACTACGCCGGGGGAACTCTGTGGATTCTTGCCACAGTGATAGGCTCTTATCTGGTAGAGCTCGAGGATGGTAGGAATTGGAGAAGGCACGTTGACCAACTCCGTGGCCGCCTCTCCACCTCCACTCTTAGACAACCAGAGGTAACTCCTGCATGAGTTAGCCAAAGCCCTACCCAAATGGAGCAAACACTCACTCCTTCCACAGGTAACTCAAGCCCGGGGGTACCGGGGAACCTATCTGGTTTTGTTGCAGGCCCGCAGCGAGCTCCAAGCGAACCGGCTCTAGAAGCTCCAGCCGTGGCCTGTGAAAGGTTCCATGAGCTTCCACCAAGCGGAGCTGTGGAGCAAACAGGTCCATCCGACCTGTCCAAAGAACACTCTTCGACTGAACTGTGCAGGTCTGGCAGAGCTACTCAAAAGCCCACCTACCTGCGTGACTACGTAACGAGTAGGATTGTTCCATCCAAGAGGGGAGGGGTGTTAGATACTTGCTACAACTATAGTGGTTTCCACCAAGGTCCTCTGTTCTGGGGGGAACAGAGGTTTAGTGTCATTGGTCGAAGGGTCTGACAGCTCCCTATAATAGGGCTGCTGTCAGACTCAACCTTCGCTAGATTGTTTTCACTTGTTGCATTTAATAAAGAGCTGTTGTTACCGTTAGCATGTGTGTGCCTATCCATTACCCAATCTAACAATTACCATAAAGAAAAAAGGCCAAGCCCCAAGGAACAATACAAATACAGGTAAAAACACTTCCATGGGACATGAGAACTTATCAGACCCTGAAGCCTTTTTGAAAGAACAAAATAATTGAAGTTGATCTTACATTCAGGAGAATGCTATTCCAGAGCGGGGGCAGGAAGTAAGAAAAGTATGTTAAATCTTGAGCAATGCTTCATGATTTTTTCCCCTTTCTGTAGTTATGCTTGTAAGTTTGTGAACCTTTTTGAATTTTCAAAATTTCTCCATAAATTGTTCTCCACCGAAATCTTACTAGATGAAAAGATCAAAAATAAATAAATGACTCAAAAACATTATAGTCTTTCATTTATTCATTGAAAAAATGATCCCGAACTACATATTGGTGTGTGACAAAGATATGTCAACCTTTGCTGGAGCACACACACACCGGCAGCAATAACTGGAAGTAAATGTTTATGATAACTCTTGATCAGTCCTACACATCAGCTTGGAGGAATGTTAACCCAATCTTTCCCACATAAGAACTTCAACTCAGGGATGCGGGTGGACTTCCTTGCATGAACTTTGCTTCAGGTCCTTCTATAACATTTCTCTAGGATTAAAGTCAGGATTTTGACTTAGCTATTCCAAAACTTTAATTTTCTTCTGCTTTAGCCATTCCTTAGTTATATAATTTATGTGTTTTGGGTCATTTTCTTGCTGCACAACCCAAATTTCCCTTGAGCTTCAGTTCATGATCAGATACCTTGACATTATCCAGTAGAATCTGCTAGTCTGATTCAGAATTCATAGTTCCATCAATGATGGCTTTGCCATCATTGATCATTATCAGTAAAAGTTGCTTTTCAACTTTTTTTTATCAATTATATAGATAGATGAGTTTGAGAGAGTCTGCAGAGAGTACAAAACTGGGATGTTTGGCTAATGATTTTGATGAAATAGAGAAGATTCAAAAAGATCTAAAAAGGCTGAAGCAGTGGGTCAAAATGAATAGGGTTGAATTTAATAGGAAGGCATATATAATTCTGCCTGTGAGTAGGAGAACTGTACGGCACAAGTATGGGATGGGTTTGTGTGATCTGACTTGCAAGTAACATATGGGAAAGGGATCAAGGTGTTTTGGTCTAATCACAAGTTAAACATGAGCCAGCTATGTGATGCAGTTGCTAAAAAAGCAAATGTTTACTTGGAGAGCGTTAGGGGCATATAATCCAAGTCATGAAAAATAATTATTGCTCCTCTCTGACGTGGTCAGACTCCTTTTGGAGTACTAAGTCCAGTTCTGTGTACCACAGTTCAAAAATAACAATAGTAACTACTGGAGAAGAAGGCTACAGAGATACTGGAAATCAAGTCCTATGAAGAACAGTTGAAGGTTCTGGCTATGTTTAGCCAGAAAAAAAGAAAGAGTGGATCTACTTTCTGTTACCCCAGAGATAGGATCAGAAGCAACAGGATAAAACTGCAGGGAAGAAAGTTCAAGCTAGGCATTGGGAGGAGCTTCTGGACTGTACAGGCTGTCAGCCAGCGGAAAAGTCTGCTACATGATGTGGTTCTCTCTCATTAAAGGTCTTAAAACAGAGACTGGATGGTTATTTGTCATTGATGCACTAGCGGATATTGCACTGATAGTTGGATTGGATAGCCTCTATGACTTCTAAAGCTGCTTCAAATCAATCCAGTTTTACTTCATTTAGCATTGCAATTATTTGTTTTGAGCTATTTTCAGTTTTCTCCAGCATTAATTATCATTCAGGAACCTCCGTTTTTCTTTTCCAACTCTTTTGTATGTTGTGACTGGACAAAGCATGTTGTGACTGGACAAAGCATCGTCTTGACAATACATACTTTTCATTATCAATTTAATTTCACTGCATATTACTATAGTGCCTATAATTTACTTGAAACAGAGCTTCAGTTAGCCAACTTGGATACACTTGTAGTTTGTCCAAACCAAAATATCCTGTTTGTTTTCCCAGCTACCATAAATATCCAAACTACACCCTTTCTCTGGTAGCCAGTGGAAATTTTAAAATTAGGCCCATATGCTCTCACTTGGGCTCTCCTTGGTAGTATTCAGCTTGGTTCCCAGTTTCAGTATATTGGTTCAGATTAGAACAGAGCTTTGAAGCTCCATTGATATTTCTTTTCTCTAATAGTGCTTCAAAACAGGAATTTCATTACATAACAAAATGCTATTGCTTGCTCAAGCCCGTATGCATAATATGATTATATTCATTTAGTGTAATCCATAAGCACCTTTACTATTTTGCTTAAATATATGATATAAATAAATGCTGTATAGTTTGTTACATTTCTGTGAAAGAATCAGTGTTTTACATAAGCAACTCTATTTATTGGGAGCCATTTATTTCCCTACCTGACAAACATGCTCTCAAATTATGACTATGCTTTCAAATTATGTGTCTAATTTGGGCTTCATCTCATTAGGATTTTAGCCTTTGGGAGATTGCACTCATGCTACCTTATTTTAGATAGAAAAGATACCAAGCAGAGGTTCATAAACCAGTTAGGCCAGAATATTTGAAATACACAAAACTGAACAGGATTGGAATGGTTTAAAATATCAAGCTTAATTGGGTTGACGACAAGAACAAGAAGAGAACCCCCAAGCTTTCAGCTAAAACAATTCACTAAAGCTTGGAGAATATGGAGAACTAGGGTGGCTTCTGACAGCCAGTTTGGTGTCAGTAGTTAAAAGTGGTGGCAGGAAGTTTCTACTTTCAGAATTACAAGATTGTGTTAATGTAGCCTTATGATCAAATAGAATTAGTTTGTCTAATCATGATTCCTATCTAGTTTATCTGGGAGAGGTGACATCAAGCTTGCAAGCTTGAAAATTCAAAGTTCTTTCTGACAATTTTAACTGTTTGATCCATTAGGGTGGATCCTTCATAAGTGTCTTTGACAGTTAAGCCACTGGAGCGTCCTACCTCTCTTGTCTGATTGTTACCTAGGCAGCATCTCTTTCCCTGGTTCCCAAGGTCATCCACACATTCCATTACATCCAGGCACTCACCAGGAGTCATCACTCACTCAAAGGCACCCATAAAGGAGAATGTGTTTCTAAGTTTGACTTTCAAACAGATTCCTATGTCAATTTGTAACGCTTATCTGTTCTTCAACTTGTGTTATGCTACCATAGCGTTTCCAGCAAAGACAGTGTAGTTAAGAACAGCAATATAAATAGTTGTGGTATTTTGTTATATTCTATAGTTGTTTTGTTTCACTTATTTTGCTGTGATACAAAGACATTTGTTGGTCCTGCACACCTGGTATTTCACAATTATTTATTTACAGAAGCAGCTTATTTAACAAGCTATTGTACTATGGAATCTCTGTAGTTAGCTTCATACTTGAGTTGGGTGATAAGTCTTTGATTAAGCTGTCTTTAAATGTGTGTTATCTTTGATGTGTAAATATTTTAGTCCCCTCCCATCAGCATGTATGGGATTTTTTTTTGACAGTTTCAAGGAAGATCTGTGGCTGTATGCAAGACAGATAATTTGCTAAAGCAGGTAGATTAATAGTTATAAAATAGTACACATTTGACGAAAATTCATACGAGATAATACTTATACCAAAAATAAATTGAATTTATTCACACATTCCTCTTTTCCAAATTGCTTTAGAGCAGTGGTGTCAAACTTGCAGCGTCACAGCGGCATCATGTGACGTATCGGGACTTTCCCCCTTTGCTAAACCAGGCATGGGTGTGGCCAGCATATGACGGGAGTTTGACAGCCCTGCTTTGGAGCATCTCCAGAGCAGAGTGGATAGTGGGGAAAATCTAATGAGGTTTATTGTTTTGTGACTCGATCATCATGATTGGATTTAGCATCTTGGAAATAGACAAGAAAAAAACTAAAAAACACAAGTTAAGGAAGTTCTTTTTATTTAAAGTATCTTGAAAAACACAGATAGATTGGTCTTTAGCTATAGGAAGATAACACATTGCTTGTAGAGCCTAGCCATATTTCAGTCTTTCAGGATGCAAAAATGATTGGAGGGAAAAACAGTGAAGAAGAATCAGTAGTTGATCATAGTTAGAAAACTAGATAGATTAATGGAATATTGTCTCTTCTAAATACCACAGTAGATAATATAGAGAGTCATCCTACAATATGGGAGGAAACTTGTCACCCAACAAATTCACAATCTATATAAGATGAAAGAATGGCTAACTTGGATGGTTTTGAAAAAGAATTGGATAAGTCATGAAGGACAGGCTTCTCAAGGGCTAAGTGTCTCGAAAACTCCTTAGTACCATATTGGGAAGGAAAACTCTAAAGTTATTGACCTTACATGGTATTTTTAAAATCTGCCTTTGGAACCTGTTAATAAAAGAGGTTGGTAGAGTTGGAGTAGCCCTGCTTATGTTATACCAGACATCACTCAGTCTATAGTAAAACATGCAATAGGAATTAATTGGTTTCTTTGTATTTTTATTCTTCTGTTCATGGTTGTAATCTTACTATGTATAAGAATTAAAGTGAGAATATAAGAAGATTGTATTATAAATTATTTTTCTAATAGTTTTTTAATTTTTTAATTTTTAATAAAAGAATAAGAAACTTGTTTGTGAGCAGGGACATGTTGGGAATTTTGGGAGTATGTAATAAGTGGCTCACAAAATGGCTGCCATGATGATCTTTGTTGGTTACAAAATGCTCATGCTTTAGGAAGCAAACTACTTCTCAGGAAACTCATGTCATTTCTCTAACACCATATGATTCTAGAGGATGCTTTATATCACATCAGATTCCTTTTGGTTTATATTTGTCAAATGAATCTGTTGGATACTTGTCCTAACTACAGTGGTTTCCACCAAGGTCCCCTGTTCCGGTGGGAACAGAGGTTTAATCCTATTGGTCGAAGAGTCTGACAGCTCCCTATAAAAGGGCTGCTGTCAGACTCAACCTTCGTTGGATTGTTCTCACTTGTTGTACTTAATAAAGAGCTGTTGTTACCATTAAGCCTGTATGTGCCTGTCCATTACCTAATCTAACAGAATCCTTTAAAAAAAAGTTAGGCAGCCTAGGAGGATAGCATGGTGAGTCTGAGATATAGCTACCCCATCATTCATTAACAATGAAGCCTGTCATTACAACATGTAGTGCTTTTAAAAAAATCTCTTTCTCCCTCTCTCTCCCTCTGCCTCCCACCCATCTTCAAGTGTTAGGTCTTCTTTTAATTGTACAGCGTCTTGAATGTAGTGAATTTATTTATTTATTCAATTTCTATGAGAAGAGAAAGGAGAATCTCTGTTTTCTAGAGCACTAACTGTCTATACCATATGTATTATGCGTTAAGAAAAATAACAAAAATCTTTGTGTCATAGTTTGGTTCATAACTTAGCTTTCATTAGACCTGTGATTTCCTGTGTCTGCAATCAGTGATCTAACTGAAACTTAACGCTGAATGTTATGCAGCCTGAAATACCACAGCGAGCAAAGAATTGTGAATAATGCTATTTTTTTTCTTTCGCTAGGCATTTTTTGTTGACCACAATTCACGTACCACCACGTTCATTGACCCACGGCTTCCTTTGCAGAGCAGCAGACCAACTAGCGCTTTGGTTCACCGGCAGCACTTAACAAGGCAGCGCAGTCACAGTGCTGGTGAGGTAAGCTTGAATTGGCCCAAGTGTTTTGGTTTTATTAGATGTTTCACCATTTATTTCTGTCTTTCATTATTGGCATTTTCCATTGTGTTAAAAGCATACATTCACGTACCCACCCCTTTCATAGAATGAATGTCCTCTTATTATAGGAAACACATACAAGGGATTTTTGAATTTGCCGTGATAAAGTATGGATTATGAACATGTGAAAGTGTTCGGATTATGGAATGAACTGGGGTTTGAACCTGGGATTTCCACTATTTAACTTAATGCTATGAGCCACTACACACCATTGGTTCTCAAAGAAAACATATTATTGCATCAATTTTTAAATTGCTGTACACACATCCCCTTGCTTTCCTATCTATCAATTTGCCCTTCAATGAAGGGAAGCCAGTCAGACAAGGCAACAGCCGTAAGAGTATCAGCTGAATGATTACATCTGAGGGATAGTGTATGGAGACATTGCTCCATCAATACTGATTACACCTTGGTATGAAGACACCAGGTTTTGATCTCCAATTGATTGGTTGTCTCTTTGCAACCCACAGATACTGTGGGTTGAATCTAGCATTTTGGAGGCAAAGCGTATTCAAACCATCCGAGATGCTGACAATGTATTTTATTTATTGTCTTGACTTCTGAACACTCCCAATTCTTCCTTGGGCAATTTTCTACTAACTCCCAAGTCATCAGCTGTGTAGCGATGAACTATTCTAAGCCTGGTACTAGAACAAAGTACACAAATGTCAGAATTGCAATTATTATCTATTGCACATGATGGAAGATAAAGAAGACAAGAGCTCCCATTGCTCCTGGGTATATAGCAGGTTGTGTCAGGTTGTGACCTGAGTCAGCTGAATTCAGGTTGTGCCAGGTTGGCAAAGGAGTTTGAACTTTGCAATTATTTTTTACAAAACTCTTTGACATTTTCCTTTTATACCACCAGGAGGCCCTTTCCTGCAAATATATTCAAAGCAACATAAGCAGTAGGTTGTTTGTAGAGCACTTCCGTAAAACAGTTGATAGTAGAAAAGAGGCATACATAGAAATTTGATCCTTCCAATATCAAAAGACAGAATAATCTTAAATAAAAGGTAAAATCTCCACCAAATTAAGCTTGGTGATTTGTATTATCATATTTCATGAATTTAATTTACTGGGCAAACCTATGTGTTTGGACTTACCAATTGTCAGGTTGGAATGCAAATCCCCCCCCCCCCGCCCTAATGTATTGCAATTCAGAATGCTAAAGACTTTCTAGTAATCATGAAACAATAGCTGTGCTTAAAGAGAAATGTATGTAGAAACACAACATTAAACAAAAAGTCAGCAGTGATCTACGAGCTTTATTATTTATTTTATTTTATTTCTTAGATTTTTAGACCGCCCCTCTCCCAGAAAGGGACTCGGGGCGGTGTACAGTCAATACAAATAAAATCGGTCATAATAATAAAATACATTTAAGATACATTTGGAGGGGGAGATAGGCTGTACTAAGAAATAAATATATTCTAATCCTAAAAACATCACAATTAAAACCCCAAACCCAATTAAAATAAAATAAATCCCCGGGAGGTAAAACTAAGAAAGTGCCAGGCCAGCTGATTGAAATAGGTGAGTCTTTAACTTTTGCCGGAAGGAACGGAGGTCGGTGGTAGTTCGAATGTCTGGGGGAGGTCATTCCAGAGGGTTGGGCCCATCACAGAGAAGGATCTACTCCTAGGCGTCGCCCGCTGGCATTGCCTAGCAGACGGCACCAGGAGGAGCCCCTCCCTGTGTGAGCGGATAGGTCGCAGGGACGTGTGTGGTAGGATGCGATCCTGCAGATAACTAGGTCCTATGCCATGGAGCGCTTTAAAGATGGTGATCAATACCTTGAAACGCACCCGAAAGGCCACAGGTAGCCAGTGCAGCTCGCGCAGGAGAGGTGTTACGTGGGAGTAACGTGTACTTCCCATAATAACCCGCGCGGCTGCGTTCTGAACTAGCTGCAGTCTCCGGATGCGTCCCAAGGGAAGCCCCATGTAGAGGGCATTGCAGTAGTCCAGGCGAGACGTCACCAGCGCATGAGTGACCGTGCGCAGGGCACTCCGGTCCAGTAGGGGGCGCAATTGGCGCACCAGGCGGACCTGGTGGAACGCCCCCCTTGCCACGGCTGCCACATGGTCCTCCATTGACAGCCGGGCATCGAGGAGGACGCCCAAGTTGCGCGCCCGCTCCACGGGGGACAGTTGTTCGCCCCCTATGGCCAGCGATGGAGTCAGCTGGCTGAACCGAGGTGCCAGTACCCACAGCCACTCGGTCTTGGAGGGGTTGAGTTTGAGTCTGTTGTCCCCCATCCAGACCCCGACGGCTTCCAAACACCGGGACATCACTTCGACAGCCTCGTTGGGGTGGTTTGGGGTTGAAATGTACAGCTGAGCATCATCAGCGTAAAGATGGTACTCAACCCCAAAACCACGGATGATCTCACCCAGCGGCTTCACATATGCGTTGAACAGGAGAGGCGAGAGGACCGACCCCTGTGGCACCCCACAAGTGAGTGGCCTCAGGGACGACCTCTGCCCCCCTGTCAACACACATTGCTTCCGGTCGGAGAGGTAGGAGCCGAACCACCGCAAAACGGTGCCTCCGACTCCCATCCCCTCCAACCGGCGCAATAGGATACCATGGTCGATGGTATCAAAAGCCGCCGAGAGGTCTAATAGGACCAGGATAGAGGAACAACCCCTATCTCTGGCCCTCCAGAGATCATCGACCAACGCGACCAAGGCTGTCTCAGTGCTGTGCCCGGGTTGGAAGCCGGACTGGCGTGGGTCTAGATAGTTGGATTCGTCTAGGTGTCGTGGAAATTGCTGCGCCACCACATTCTCAACAACCTTCGCCAAAAAAGGGAGGTTGGAGACTGGACGGTAATTAGCTAGCTCCATTGGGTCGAGCGAAGGTCTCTTGAGCAAGGGTCTCACCACCGCCTCTTTCAAGGCGGTTGGTAAGTATCCCTCACCCAATGAAGCGTTCACCAGGCCCAGGAGCCAGCCTCGTGTCACCTCTCAGGCTGCCAGTACCAGCCAGGAGGGGCACGGGTCCATTAAACATGTGGTGGGTCGCAGCCGTCCACGCAACCTGTCCAAATCCTCGGGGGCAACAGAGTCAAACTCCTCCCAGAATGGTCTCTCAAGACTAATTATATTTGCATTGTGTTTCCCTTATAAACAAAGTATAATGACAATGACCACTTCTCCTTCCTTTAATGAAGTATGGTATGCCCCATTTTGCTAATACTGCATTCAGTTTTGGTCACCATGATGTAAAAAAAGATGTGGAGACTCTAGAAAGAGTGCAGAGAAGAGCAACAAAGATGATTAGGGGACTGGAGGCTAAAACATATGAAGAACGGTTGCAGGAACTGGATATGTCTAGTTTAATGAAAAGAAGGACTAGGGGAGACATGATAGCAGTGTTCCAATATCTCAGGGGTTGCCACAAAGAAGAAGGAGTCAAACTATTCTCCAAGGCACCTGAGGGTAGGACGAGAAGCAATGGGTGGAAACTAATCAAGAAGAGAAGCAACTTAGAACTAAGGAGAAATTTCCTGACAGTTGGAACAATTAATCAGTGGAACAACTTGCCTCCAGAAGTTGTGAATGCTCCAACACTGGAAGTTTTTTAGAAGATGTTGGATAACCATTTGTCTGAAGTGGCCTAGGGTTTCCTGCCTAAGCAGGGGGTTGGGCTAGAACACCTCCAAAGTACCTTCCAACTCTTCTATTCTATTCTATTCTATTCTATTCTATTCTATTCTATTCTATTCTATTCTATTCTATTCTATTCTATTCTATTCTATTCTATTCTATTCTATTCTATTCTATTCTATTCTATTCTATTCTAATATATCAACAGCAATTGAAGAAATTGATTCATCTGCTTCTTTATATCTCTGAAATTTCTTGCATTGAGACAGATTTTATGGAAATAAAGGCAGCTGTAGGGCACTGAAAGATAAAAGAGAAGTTCACGTGCAGATATGGAAGGAAAAATCCATTGCACAAGTGGAAACTGTTTATGCAGTGTTGCTATTAACCATTACATTCAACCATAAGTTTTTCCTTTCTTTATAAGAATTCTTGGTAACAAAGCCTGCAGTTGGATTTATTTTTCAGCAATAGTGAAAAAAATCAAGGAATTGGAGTGAACAGTACTTCGATTTCAACTTCTGGGCATCAACTTCAGAAGGAGCTGTTCTTTTCCATTTCCAGGAAAAAGAGGTTCCCACTGAAAAATGGGGAATTTAGAATAGTTCTTCAGTCAATTATAAAATAAATAAAAGTAGATCTAATGCGGAGAAGCAAAATTTAATAGCTATACTATCTGTTTGGCAAAGCATTGCTGGCATTTGCGATTCTCACGCTGAGAGAAAAGTGAGTGCTGTCAGCATAGAAAACAAATAGTAATGTGGTAAAAAAAAACACACACACACACACACAACTGCAGATCCTCCAGCAAAGAGACCGACTAACTGGAGCCAGGAAATTGCAGAAGTTAAGCTTGTGTTCAACAAGGGGAAATTTTGGGTTGTTGCTGCAAAGGGAAGTGACGTGCGTAGATGATTGGCTTAGGCTTTCTATGTGCATCCTAATACTTTTGTTACATTAACCATTAACCTTCACTACATTTAGTGAAATTTATACTCGTGAACTATTGGCAATTCCTTCTGCATTTCGTAGGTTGTGTTATCTGCAATGAAACATTGTGATGTTTCATTAAAACATCCCAAACCTTCAATCACAGCAGTGATGAATTTATCTCCTTACTTAAAGGCAGGTTAAGAGCCTTTAAGTATTTCATATTTTCACAGGGACGAAATATGAGATTACATACCAGCTACATGAGATTTAGCACATAGAATAATACAGTAACCTTCAGTCTAATTTTATCCAATATTACTCACAGGAAATTAACAATCTTTGAACTCTTGGACAGTCTGAAAGGGAATTCCAAATCTTTCCCTCCATGCCTTAGTCCTTTTCTCTTTCATTGCTTTATATTTGCATCTCAAAGAAAACTCACACTCGTGCTTTTAGAAGCTTTAGATGCTGGAATATTTTAAAGGACTTCTTCCCATCCAGCAGTAGTGCCTCAGCGGTTAAGATGCTGGGCTTGTCGGCTGGAAAGCTGACAGCCCAGGCTCGAGACCCAAGCTGTGTGTGACCGAGAGCTTCTGTTCTCCTGCCAATCCAGCAGTTCAGAAGCATGCAGATGCAACTAGATATATAGGTGTCACCTTGGCGGGAGTGTAACAACATTCTGTGACATAGTGGAGGCTACATGACTATAGAAATGTCTTTCGACAGTGCTGGCTCAATAATCTAGAAATAGAGATGAACACTTCCCCCTATAGCAGGGTCCCCAACCCCCAGGATGGGGCCCACAACCAGGCCCCAGCCTGTTGAGAACTTGGCAGTGGAAGTGGTGGGCAAACACACATTCCCATGCACAGCTCCATTTGTGCCTGCCACTTGCGCAAATAGAGTTGCACAAGTGTGCTTGCCTGCTGTTCATGTGGAACCATCCCCTCTCCCCCCCTCGGCAAATCTGGAAAAGTTGGAGACCGCTGCCCTATATTCAGCAATGATTAGTGGAGTAAATCCACAGGGATTCCTTTACCTTTATCTCCCCATTCAGCTCCTGTAGACGCTCCTACAATTGCTAGGATTTCATAAGGATTTTGTTTACATAATATATTTAAAAATACAATTCTTCTTCTTGCTATCATTATATCATGGGAAATCTAAATCTTTTGGAAAATTTAAAATATGCTTCCTGATTTGTATTCATTGAATGAACTCATCAGTAACGTAAGATAATTTTTATTTTTTTATTCATTTTTAAATTTTATTGCCTGTCCATCTTACCTGGGCAGTTTACAGTTACACATACAGTTAAAAACATTAAAAGAAATTGATAATTAGTAGCATTATAACATGGAAAAGCCACATTATTCTTCAGAATAGAAATATTAAGACTGCAGATTTACATATTTTGTCTGATTTGTACATCTATTTTTCTCTGGTTGTTTGTCTGAAAACTATCTGAATTTTATCCAGTGCCTCCTAGTTTACATGAAAGTCTGTATTATCAGCTTGGGAAAAACAGGGGGGGAAAGGTTCGGGTTTCTGTTCTAGATATGGTGGAAATTCAGCTGAGCAAAGAGAGATCTTCTCCGATTGAGTAATGATTTCTTCACAGAAATCATTGGGATTCCTTTTTAATTTTCTGCCATCTAATAAAACCTTTTCTTTTGTCAAACATTCACTTTGCTTAGAAAATAAAAGTTTCTATGCTCAGTAAGATTTTAAGGAAGGACAGGGCAAAAATTCTCAAATAAATAGTATATAAAATGTATAGGATGGTAAGAAGGACTTCTGTACATTAAAATATCTTTTTGTTTTATTTTTCAGGTGGGAGAAGACTCACGCCATTCAGGACCTCCAGTTTTGCCAAGGCCATCAAGTACATTCAGTGCAGTCAGCAGGGCTCAATACCAGGACATGGTGCCAGTGGGTATGTCTTCATTTGGAGCCTCTTGAAATGCCATCTTTGCTTTTTATGTTATTGTGTCAAAGCATAAGGTTGTTTCTACAAGTACTCTTGTATTGCTCAAAAAGAAAAATTTAGATGCTTCCTAACAATAAAAAGGGCTCAGTGCCTAAGACGCTGAGATTGCCGATCAGAAAGGTCGGCAGTTCAGCGGTTTGAATCCCTAGTGCTGCATAATGGAGTAAGCTCCTGTTACCTATCCCAGCTTCTGCCAACCTAGCAGTTCGGAAAAAAATACGAACCACCTTTGGTGGGAAGGTAACAGTGTTTTAAGACTTCGGGTGAAATATTTCCAGGTTCATGTTTGCCTAGGGGGAATCCTAGCTATCAAATGTCATAATGTGAATAATAACTCTAAAAAGTTTATTCTTGTAATAAAACTGAAACTTAGGAGTCTCTTGCTGATGACATAACTGAAGCATTTTATTGGCCTGTTTCCCCATTATTACTTCTTAGTTTGCCAAACAAACCCTATCCCATATGCTTCCCAGTTGCCAGATATCCAGCATTTTGCAGGACATCCAAACACAAACCAGTTTTTTCCGTTAGTTGGACATTTTAAAATGAGATAACTAACATTTCCACTTCTTAAACTCTGTATAGAAGTCCTTAGACAAAGATAGGGAGGTTTGGTTAATCAAGGTGATAATTTGGAGCCATACAATGGAGAAGAGATTTCTGAAAGGGGAAAGATCTTTCATAATTATTTTTAATGCATGGATTAAAAAAACGAAATAAGACTCTGATGTGAACACACTTATTTTTCACAATAAAAAAAAACCTTGTGAGTACCCTATTTTTTTTAAATCAGGTATTTTGATCAATTCTATAAGTAGGCAACTCAGGATGCAGTTGCTTGATAAAACAGGAAGCTGGTTATTTAAATACATTGAATATGAAAAACAGTTTAGACTTTTATTTTGAATCCCTTTGAACCATTTACAGGTAGTCCTCAACTTATAACAGCTTATTTAGTTACTGTTCAAAGTTACATCACTGAAAAAAAGTGACTTATGACTGTTTTTCACACTTATGACCGTTGTAGCATCCCCATGGCCATGTGATCAAAATTCAGACAGTTGGCAAATGATTCATATTTATGATGATTGCAGTGTCCCCGGATCATATGATCACCTTTGGTGACTTTCTGATCAGCAAAGTCAGTGGGGAAGCCAGATTCACTTAACAGCCACGTGACTAACTTAACAACTGCAACGATCGACAACAACTGTGTCATAAAATGAAGCAAAACTCACTTAACCAGTGTCTCACTTAGCAACATAAATTTTGGGCTCAATTGTGGTTGTAAGTCAAGGACTACCTGTAGTTGAATATCTAGAAATGCATCCTCTAAGGCACGGGTGTCAAACTCAATTGCGTCACGGGCCAGATTGTGACATATTGTGACGTTTATGCCTTTGCGAAGCTTCGGTGGGCATGGCCTGCATGTGATGTTTATGCCAGTTTGACAGCCTTGCTCTAAGGTGTAAGCAGATACAAATATGGATTTAGTAAACTTGAGCAAAATATTTCCCTGAGATGTTTTTCTGCTGAGTCCAGAGACTGATAGTGTGTATATTGTGTCTAATTTAAAAGGAAGTAAATGTACTCTTCTCTTATACGTAATATTTAGCAAGGCAGGACACTGGCTTTACATATCTGAGCTATAAGTTTCTCTACCGCTATACAACTTCATTGGGTTTTGCTTGTGTTGATAGGGAAGTTCATACTGTGATTATGTCATTGTGCCTTTTTACAATATCATGGAGAAAGGGGAACAGGAAAAGAAGTCAGTGCTTTTGACAATAATTTAGCAAGCAGTTATTACTGGTGATTCTTATTTCTGTTCAGAGTTGTCCCATCCTAGCAGCAACGGATCATTATTTGTATGCCACAATACCCACTGTAAAGGAGAGCCAGTTGGTGTAGTGGTTAAAGCACCACAGGCTAGAAACTGGAAGAGTGTGGGTTTTAGTTTTGCCTGAAGCACAAAGCCAGCTAGGTAACCTTGGGCCAGTCACTCTATCTCAACCCTGGGAAGCAGGCAATGGCAAGCCACTTTGTTAAGAAGACAGCCGGGATTAATCCAGGTAGTTGCCTGGAGTCAGCAATAACTTGAAGGGACAAAAAAGCAAAGCAAAGCAAATCCCACTGAAGCGATGAATCACACAGTTTTAGAGTATTGGGGCTGCTCCAAGGAATCCTAGAAGGGTACAGTTCTCTTCTTAGTGTAGCAGTACTGTAATCCAAATTAAAGCATCTCCAGCAAAGGCTATCCAATTTCCTTGACGACATCTGGTGGGGGACAACTCAGCATCTCCGTAGATAACTGATTTCAGTAACAGAATTTTTGGAATAGATACCATGGTTTTCACAAAGTTTTGTATCTACCTCTTCATTCCAGTGAGTGTAGAGGGTGTCCCTTGCTTTAAAGTATGAATGTTTTTTTAAAAATTACAAATAGTGATTGATATTTGCTTGATGTGTTAATTAACAGATGTATATGTTTCATTGCTCAATATTACTTTAATTTATCTATATTGCTAAATTAGAGAATTTTGCAGTAATAATGGAAACTTTATAAATATGTCATTATATATGTTTTATTCGAAAAAAACTACTTAAAATAGGTTTCTTATTTTTCATACAGTATCATTTATTTAACTATCAAATTTGTTTTCAATGAGCTAAGTTACTTTGGCAACTGTTTGTATATTTGATGGTTCCTTACACATGACAAAATCTATTGGCTTCAGGACTGGTGATTCATGGTTTTAAAGTACAGAAGTTAATTCATTGAGTTCAGCAGCTGTCACATTTTGTGGGAAGACACCCACAGCTAATTAATCTGATGGAATGGCTAGATGTTTGTTCAGCAGCACTGGTTTTTTGACAATCACTACTGATTTAAACTTCTGTTGCTGCCCATTTCTTCAGTGCTGCGTATGGTAATACTTGCAATAGGCGACTCTGTTTAAAATTCAAGGACCGTGCCTTTTCATCAGAATAACATTTAGAACTTGTAATCTAATTCACAATATTTTTTTTATTATTGGCTTTAATAATGAGGGGAAGAGAATGGGTGGTCACAAGCTGTGATCATGTGATGACTTGCTTAATGACCATGGGTGATTTGCCACAACTGGGATTGCCAGAACCACTGTAACTAAGCATGTGATGCTTCACTAAATGTCTTCTTTTCTCAATGACTGTATTATTGGTCCCAATTAGTGACATTAAGCAAGGACTAGCTGTACTTGAATAGCTACTATCCTAGAAGATTTAAATTTCAGAAATATATTGATGGGATTAACAAAATGTCTGAAAAATAATAATATAATCTAAGAAACGCAAATATAAACTCTTCACTTAGGAAAAAGAAATCAAATCAAGTGCATAAGTATGTAGACCCAATTGATTCTACATTGATTGGACTTGGGCAAATCGGAATGCTGTTTTAATTTGGCTGGCAATGAAAATAATGAGACAGATGGAAACTAATTCTACTGTGAGTCAAATTCAGGGAATTGGTTATATTTAGTTTTGAGAAGACAAGTTTTATAAAGAATACAATGGCACCCTACAAGTGGTTAAATTTTGTCACACAAAAAATGTCATAATCTGTTCTTTGTCATTCCAGTTTGTAGGACACTGAATAATGTTTTTAAGTTATATTAAAATATATTCCAGATAAAATTAACAACGACAATGACAACAACCACAACAAACCCAAGTTCTTCTTTTTGAGAAATGACCAGTACTTGTTACAGATCTTTAAACTAAATCCTGGCATAAAACTAGGTACTGGATTCCATGCTCATGTATTATATTGTCTTCATTTTTCTTTTTAAATTAATTCATAAGATCTTATAT
Source organism: Natrix helvetica (assembly GCF_964273705.1). Taxonomy (NCBI): domain Eukaryota; kingdom Metazoa; phylum Chordata; class Lepidosauria; order Squamata; family Natricidae; genus Natrix; species Natrix helvetica. The sequence goes on along the minus strand of NC_138548.1, from coordinate 178,732,552 downwards.
TACTGTGATCTGGGCAAGTCTGCTTCTTTTTTAATAACAGAGTTTGATTTTCTTTAGCTCCTCTGAGATTAATTTATCTCCCAAGGAATTGAAGGAGGGCTAAACATTATAGCAATGCTATGCTTTTATATTATTTGGCAGGTGATGACACTGTCAAAATTATTTCAATTTTTTCATTTTGATTTTTTAATTGCCAGAAAGGCAGCTCAGGCTGTGAAGGACTATTCTTTCCTTCATACTGGATTAAAGAAATAAGTGCCATATAAGGCACCTTGTAATGGGTGGTGGCTCCCCCAAACAGGATAGAAACAGGATAAGTGTGAAGACCTAGCGGGCATCTAGGATAGGATCGGGATCTCCAGTGGTTTGCAGTATCACTGCAGCATAACAGGTGTACAAGCCCAAGAAAAAACACACTAGCTTAACAAGTTTTGATAGGCACCAAATAAATAGCTATATACCTTTTGAATCAGAGGTGGGTTTCAAATCCCAGTCTGCTGGTTTGCATGTGCTTGCATGCATGACACTTCTGCCCATGCGCAGGAGCATTCGGGCAGGTGGGCGGAGCTTCCTGCCACCACCACTACTGGTTCGCCCAATCCGGGCCAAACTGGGAGCAACCCACCTCTGGTTTGAATGTCTCTTTTCATCCTTAATAAAGATCCCTTCTTCTGGAAAAACATTAATTTCTAAAGGGTAAAACTTGTACCTACTGGTATGTTTTCTGAAGAAAAATGACTATTATTTTTAAGCAGAGGTTTTCATCATGTACTCTTTATTGAATTTTCAGCTTACAATGACAAGATAGTTGCATTTCTGCGGCAACCCAATATCTTTGAAATTCTCCAAGAGCGACAGCCAGATCTCACAAGAAATCATTCACTCAGGTGAGCAGAATAATGCCATTTTTTTCTTACCTGAGATGTTTTGATTTTAAGGCATAAGCAAAATATAACAAGTTCACATTCTCCTTTAAAAAATCAGTGCAGTTTAGAGAAAAAATCCAAAAACCTATAAGAATTCGTAAATAATGAAGATTCCAGTGGGACTCTCACAAGTAACAAACGTATGTAGTATGTATTTGTTAAGTAGAGCCTACTTCAGGAATTGTCTATTCCACAAATGCTTTGAAATCATACATTTGTTATACTTTATACAAAAATCTTCTGGTTTTGTTATAATTGATTAATAGAGTTTGTATCTGTATTTTCTTTACTTAAAGAAGTGCCACTGCTCTTGGACTAGGTAAAACATCCAAAAGGATACATCTGAAGGTAGTTACTTTTACAGATGAAAACTACTGCTATTTAGTAGACACAGAAACCGGAATCACTAATATGATTTTGCAGAATATATCTTTGTGCCCTAGTTCCAGTGATGTGCGGTGAGGTTTATGACTGGTGAGGCACTGACACAGTGCTGGGTTTCAAATATTTTTAGACTTGTGGACTTCAACTCCCAGAATTCCACAGCCAGGCATGCTCAGTTCCAATTTAAAGCGACAGCATTTGTTTTTCTCCTTTGCTCCTTCTTTCTTTTTCTTTTTCTTCTCCTTCCCCTCCCTCCCCTCCTTCCTCCCTCTCTCCCTTCCTCCCCCTCTCTCAACACACACACACACACACACACACACACACACACACACACACACACAGAAGTTGGATTGGACTATCTCTCCTACTCCTTCCCTCTCTCACTCACTCTCAAACAAACCCCCCCACACACAAAAGTTGGATTGGATATCTTTTCCAGTGGCTTGAAAGCAGCTCCTCTGCCATCCCCCCCATTCCCCTGCTGCCTTTCCCAAACACCTCCACCATTGCAAATGCAGCCTGCTGTCTGGGTGGGAAATGCCTGGAACACAATAAAGCCCACCCACCACCTCCTGCTGGCAGGCTGGGGTGAGAGGAGAGGCAGAGAAGCCGGAGGGGAGCCAAGCCGAGCCTTCCAAAAGAAAGAGGCTGGGGGGAAGTGTGTGTACTACAGCATGGCTCTTTGCCTGGCTTCCTGCCTCCTCCTGTGGTCTCCTCAGTGCTCGCTTGTGCTCTCCCTCCCCAAGTGTAGTTTGATTGCAGGCGGAGCCACGTTGCCTTTTCAAACTTGTAATCAGTGAAGCTGGGCTAGATTTTTATATAGTTTTATCCAGCTGTGTGTGTGAGAGAGAGAAATGGATGGGGGCCTGGAGAGGAAGTCACTACACTTGGGGAGGGAGAGCACCAGTGAGGTTAAGCAGAGTCATCCACGGTGAGGCAGCAAGTAGCTCAGCTTTTTCCTTTTACTTTTTTTTTTCATGATGAGAGTGGTGAGGCTGTGCCTCACTTGCCTCACCTGACTGCACGTCACAGCCTAGTTCATACCCTTTTAGGAAACTAATATGATTCTCTTTAGGTTGGTAGGAAGAGGAGAATCCATTTATATATTTTTAATGATTCACTTTTAGAACAACAATGCCTTTCTCTAGAGCTTGTGCTATTCCTTGGAATTCATTTATTCCGGGAATATTTAGCATTACCACGAATTACTTATTTTCATTGGCAAGATACTTGAAGCAGTTTGAGTAGAAAAGTTATGCCAAGAGAAAATAACAGTATTTAGAAACTATTAATGAGCCGTGGTGGCACAATGGTTAGAATGCAGTACTGCAAGCTACTTCTGCTGACCATCAGGAGCAGTTCAATTCTCACATCTCAAGATTGACTCACCCTCCCGAGGTGGGTAAAATGAGGACCCAGATTGTTGGGGAAAATTTGCTGACTCTATAAACTGCTTAGAGAAGGTTCTAAAGCACTGTAAAGCGGTATATAAGTCTAAGTGCTATTGCTATTGAGGGCCACTGGTGTTAATAGAGGGGTGCTTGCTGAAGAATTCTTCTTTGGGGGGATGGGGATGGTGTAATGAATAAAAATGTGCCTAAAATAATTTAGAGGCCTGTTTGATTTGTCCCCTGAGTTTTATTTACTGCTTTGACATCCCTGCTTTGATGCAAACAGGGAGAAGATCCAGTTTATTCGGACTGAAGGAACACCAGGGCTAGTGCGGTTATCCAGTGATGCTGATCTTGTTATGTTATTAAGGTAATGGATACTTACTGCAGACTGAGTATCTGTGATACATTTACTTTAGCCAATTTTTACACTTTGGTAACTGTCATAGGTTCATTTGATCCAATTTTAGTTTTTCCTTTCATGCATAATTATGGGATTTTGCAATGTGTTTTTTTAAGAGCATTTCTATATTTGTATGGTTCTCATTATACATCAGAAGGCTCAGTTAGAATGCATCCCCATTCCCCTAAGAAGTTAGTATCATTTCTGTAGTCTATGCATTTTTCACAGAATGACACTTTACCAGAGCCTCCCCACCCCCGCCCCACTGGGGTATTACATCTCTGGTCTACTTTCTGCCCTGAAGCTCTTCTATATGTGTTTTAACTTGTAGCGTATTGTTATCATGTGTAATTTGTGCTTTTAAAAAAGGAGAGGAGTGATGTGTAGATGCTGCTTTGAGCAACAGGGACCTTTTCTGCCTTGCATTTTAATTGGAGCCAAGCTGGAGCATATCCGAGCACACTTGCTCATTCATAACTCTCAGGGTCTTAGACTTACTCTGCCATGAAAACACACCCACTGTGTAATGTTGCCTCTGATATATTGCGGGGGTGCCCTTACAGAACTTTCATGCCATAACACAGTGTGTTGCTTGTATTCAAACTCTTGCATAATACTGTTCTTTAGGTTCCCCCCCCCCCAAATGTTCATTTCAAACAAGACATTTGCTTTGTTTTGAAAGTTATTCGTTTTATAGCAATTCTGGGATTATTCATCTGTCAGGAAACACATTCCTCAATGGACCTGTCATTTTTATGGCTCTGAAGGATGATTATGTCAGAAGCATTAATTGTACTGTTTTAACATACTATCTTGAAGGCTTATGAATAATATATTATCAAGATAATCCAAGACTGATTTGATAGATAACTCAATGTGTTTTACATCTTTAAAAAAATACTATGATCAACATTTTTTTAAAAATATCAATTCTTTTTGGATCTGTGCAGTGTTCCTTTATTTCTATGTATATTTGCAGATGGAGAAAATATATTATACCCTACTTTATTAACTTCAGGCTAAATTGTAAAACAATTTGTCTCATGGAAAGAAGGCAATGCCTCTCAAAATTTGTTTACGTTCTGTCATAATAACCCTTTGTTTTTATTAACATTAAACAAAGTGACAATCTGGGAAGCTGTGAAAACTCCATTCACGACACATTTCCACTGGATAAAGAAAGCAGTTTGATGGTTTTCACTGTTTCCTTTCTTTTCTGCAGCCTTATGCTCTCCCATCTGCTCCAAAGTGTTTTGAAATTGCTACTGTAAGATTATAGCTCTAGTTCAGTGCACTCTTGGGGAAAAGTGGACAAAATAGTTTTCTCCCAACAGATGCCTCAGCAGGATCAAAGACTTTCCGTGAATAAGAATGGCCTTCCATTCAAAGCAGGGCAATTTAGCATCCAAGCAACAAAGTCTGAATGCCATATTTCACATTAGAAATGCAACTGAAGTAAAGCATTTGGAAAATCTTGCAAGGTAGAAACAGTTCCATTGGAATGTTCAGTTACATTGGAAAATATTTGCAGTAAGCAATCAAAGGAGCAGTGCTTTACTTAGCAAAAGAGGGGGGGGACTTGTGCTACATGCTAAGTAAGAGAGAGTCTTGCTTTTTAGGACTGGATTATTTTTCCCACCTTCACTCTCCCTTAAAAGACATATGGAAGACATTTATTGGGCTGAAAGCTACATGCATTTAGCGCAGAAGAGGAAAGATACATAAAACATTGCTTGTGGGTTCCATATTTTAAAAATTGCATAATGTAATTTTATTTACTTCCTAATGAGTGCCTATACTGCTCATTTTAACAGCTGCAAGTGACTTATCAGTGTATAAACGTAACATAAAAAATTCTACAAACCTTTAAAATGATAAAACATTAAAACAAAATCTTGAAATAAATTATAAAAAAAGCCTAGAAAAAAAGGTATATTTAAAGAAGTCTCCTTTACCTTTAACTAAAAGATAATGAGGAGGCCTACCACATTGCAACTTATTTTACAATTCTGTGCAAAAAGCAGAATTACAGGTAAAACTCGAAAAATTAGAATATCGTGCAAAAGTTCATTTATTTCAGTAATGCAACTTAAAAGGTGAAATTAATATATGAGATAAGACTCATTACATGCAAAGCAAGATAGTTCAAGCCATGATTTGTCATAATTGTGATGATTATGGCATACAGCTCATGAAAACCCCAAATCCACCATCTCATGAAGCACAGTGGTCCAAAGTCCTCTTTTCTGATGAGAGCAACTTTTGCATTTCATTTGGAAACCAAGGACCCAGAATATGGAGGAAAAATGGAGATGCCAATCACGCACAGTAATCCCACAGTCATTGAACCAGTTTTTGGTGCTTTTGGCAAAAGTTGCTCTCATCAGAAAAGAGGACTTTGGACCAAGGAGCAACAGGACTTTGGACCACTGTGCTTCATTAAGACCAGGGTCAACGCAGCCGTCTACCAGGAGATTTTGGAGCACTTCATGCTTCCTTCTGCAGATGAGCTTTATGGGGATGCTGACTTCATTTTGCAGCTGCCCACACTGCCAAAAGCACCAAAACCTGGTTCAATGACTGTGGGATAACTGTGCTTGTTTGGCCAGCAAACTCGTCTGACCTGAACCCCATAAAGAATCTATGGGGCATTGCCAAGAGAAAGATGAGAGACATGAGACTGCACAATGCAGAAGAGCTGAATGCCCCTATTGAAGCATCCTGGTCTTCCATAACACCTCAGCAGTGCCACAGGCTGATAGCTTTCATGCCACGCCGCATTGAGGCAGTAATTGCTGCAAAAGGGGCCAAAACCAAGTACAGAGTACATATGCATGCTTATACTTTTCAGAGGTCCGATATTGTTCTATGTACAATCCTTGTTTTATTGATTGCATGTAATATTATAATTTTCTGAGATGATGGATTTGGGGTTTTCATGAGCTGTACACCATAATCATCACAATTATGACAAATCACGGCTTGAACTATCTTGCTTTGCATGTAATGAGTCTTATCTCATATATTAGTTTCACCTTTTAAGTTGCATTACTGAAATAAATGAACTTTTGCACGATATTCTAATTTTTCGAGTTTCACTTGTAGCTGTTGCCATTACATATTTCTGGTGGGACATACAGAAGTATTCTTTGTGTGTGTGGTCTGAGCAGCAAAGCATGAATGCTTTAGGTCAGTCATTCATATTGCACGTAGCTATATAGACAGTGGCAACCTGATAGTACTTTAGAACAAATAAAGATATTTCCAGTGGAAACACTTGGAACAGGGAAGTTACGCTTAAACTTTTTTTTTTCACGTGTAGCTTTTGACATTCTCAGATGCAAATGTGCAGTCTTCCAAAGAAATCAACATGGTGTTGTTTGGTGTATATAGGAATATATAATATTTCTACAAAATGTCACATGTGGCATAGTCAAATCAATTTGCATACCTGCTTTATTTTTGCTTACTTTCTGCCTAGTTTATTTGAAGAGGAAATTATGTCATATGTACCACCACATGCCTTACTTCATCCCAGTTATTGTCAGTCACCACGTGGGTCCCCTGTGTCCTCTCCTCAGAATTCTCCAGGTGAGCTCTATCGCAACTGCTTTCGGTGTTTTAAGATGGTGAACCAAGTAAGGTTTCCTCTCGCCTGGTTTCATGGTCTTCCTTACGAAATGCAGGAGATGAATGTTTTGATCTTAAGATTAAATGAATTCTTCGCTGTTTACTTCAGACATTTACATAACATTTCTCAGAAAGATGATTTTGAAGAATGAAGAAAATATTCTATATTGTGGAAGTAGCAGTTTTCTGCCACTAATATTTAAAAAAATTAAGGGAGAACTTAACATTAATTATTTTTAGATCTCTTTTGTACACAGAGGAAGAATTTAAACAATTACTGGGTACCGTCTTCCATCAATGGAAGATGATATCCTGGGATAAGAACAGTCCAAAAGAAAACATTGAGGCAGAAATTGATTAAATTATTAGGCTTTGTAAAATGGATTTTGACATTCTGCCTGATGCATACGTATGTACATATACATGTCTTCCCTTAAGGATGATTTCTTAGGCATCTTTTCCTAAGAATGCTGTATTAGCAAATCTTTATACAATAAGAAAATACTAAAATATGAAATAGAATTCATTCATTTTTAAATATGTATGTGCCTATGCTTTTTCTGGAAATATCAATAATACTATTTTTAATAAACAGTTTTCAGTCTAACAATTTCTTGAATGAAGTTATATATTAACCTGATAAGGATCATTTTATTAAAAAATTGATAATTTATATTGGAGCTTTTTGCAGCTAAATACAGTTTTATTTTTCTGGGTGGAAAAAACCCTCAGCACCTTCTGTTAATTACATATGATTTGTTACATAATTGAAATAATTTGTGTGTTTTAATATGAATGATTAATTAATCTCTTGATTCACTTCATAAAGGAAAGAAGTTCATCATCGGAGCTCTTTTCCCATCCAGTCTGATGCTACAATTTAGATTACACAAATAACCTTAAAATTACTTGATTATTTATAAAATTCTAAGTTATCAGCATGCAAAAGCATGTGCACGCAGTACTTATAATGAGAGAAAGAGAGACGTATATAATATGGGTAATTTATTTTAATAACAGCTCCATTCTTTTGTTATTGTTACGATGGAAATAATTGCTTTAATTGCCCAGGAAATTCTTGACAGTGCTAGCTGATTTGTCGTAAGAATTTGTCATGTGCTGAAAAGATAATTTAGGAGCATTTCATCTAATGTAAAATGAATCTTCCCAAGTCAGTTCTCAGACTAAGAATTTAAATAGGTCCTGAATGATGCCAATAAAAGTAAACAATTAAAAAAAGATAGTTGCAGTCTTTCTACAAAGTAGCATATATATGTTACAAATGCATTTCTCAAACGTATTTCAGTTTTACAGAGGTGGAGTTCATGAGAAAAAGGTGTTACCTCTCCTTCTCTACTGATTGAAGGAGATGAGAGAGCTGAGTACCTTTGGAATAAAAAGAAAGGGGTTAAAGAGAAAGGGTGAGCTGCTTAGTCAAGCAGGATTCCTTATTTTTATTTTATTTAGTTAGTTAGTTTGTCAAACATGTACGAGATAACAGGCATAAATATAAACATGGACATGAACACAGGAAATGGGTACAAATAAATGGGGTCAGTAGGACGGGACGGTAGGCTGGTGCGCTTATACAAGCCCCTTACAGACCTCTTAGGAATGGGGTATGGTCCATGGTAGACAGTTTAAGGTTAAAGGTATGGGAGTTTGAGAATATAACAACAAAATCAGGTAATGCATTCCAGGCATTGACCACTCTGTTGCTGAAGTCATATTTTCTGCAATTGAGTTTGGAGAGGTTTATTTTGGGGGGAAAGCCATGTACTTGGGGAAATTAGCAAATTAAAAGGGGAAAAAAATCAAGATTTCACTTTAGGGTTTGGGAAATCATTAATAAAATGTAAAGTGTAAAGAATGAAAGGAGAAATCTGCTTTCTCTTTTCCTTTCTGGATAAAGAAAAGAAAAAAATAGGTTTCTTTAGCATAATAATCAACAATAAACAGAATTTCTCTGTTAACATAACCAAAAGGCTTTATTTTAAGTGACTGAATTTGGCAACATCAGCAGAATCTGATAATCTTGTATTATGGATATTCTGATATTGTGTACAAGATAGCTCATTTAGTCCAACCCCTTACTCAGTGCACTCTGTTAAGCCATTATCTCTGTTGAAGAAAGAAAAAAAAAAGTTAGTTCGGCATAATTTTTTGTGACAAATTCCTGGTCAAACAAATAATGTCCCCAAATTAGTTTCTTTCCTTCACATTCAACATCTGAAGGTGATATTTTCTTCAACATAAGACAAATGTAGGCATTTTGTGTCTCTGTGTATTTATGTATAGATATACAATTGGGTATCATTTGTTTCTTTATTCATTTATTAATCACATTTATTAATTACAGCAGTATATAAAAATACAACCATTACAAAATATAAAAATGAGGAACAATCAGATGTTTAAAATATATAAACCACATATAGAGAGTAAAAATATCAATCACAATGAAGCTATCTAAAATGTCTCCAGTTTCCTGGGACCCCCTCTCCCCCGGCCTAGTGACATACTTCGGTTCTTAGGGACTTTCAAAATGATACTTTTGGAGCTAATCTGACTTTGTGCGTGTGTGTGTGTGTGTGTATGTGTGTGTGAATGATATCAAGTACAAAAGAAAGTCGGTGGGCAATTTCAACTCCAATCAAGTGATACATTCTAAAATGAATCAATAGCTGTTTCTATGACAGATTCATTACTTGATCAACATTGTCAACTCCTAATACTGCTGCAGTTGTGAATTCTTCTCTTCTATGTAGCTTTTGCTATGGGGAAAAATGAGAAAGAAGCATAAATTAAATCCTTCAGGATTTACATTGTAGAATTCCGTAGTTGACTGGTTAATGACCCTCCTTCTGGCAGGAACAAAGATTGGTAATTAAATTATATTTGCCTACTTCCCTGATTGTCAAAATGACATTACTGATGTAGATATCATACTGCTAACTCTGCCATTGTTACAAAGATTAACAGCACAAATGAGGAGGTGTGGAAAGGATGTGTGCACACTTTTGATAGTTATGCAGCTTGTTTGGAAATGTCAGTCTTGGGTCACCTAAATGTTGTTTATTCCCTACTACTGCCAAAAGGAATCTGGAGGGGCAACCCGTTTTTCGGCCAACTGGGGTTTCTTGCCAGCTAACCAGACCTATCTGCTCACCTTTTAGTGCATAAGGCTACCAGCTTCACTATAAGAATAAGCTGCCTGCTGCCAACAGCATCTTGGTTCTTCTGGCTTACCCAGAGTATTGAGGTTATCTAAATGTTGAGCCTAGTTACGGGTACAGCTTAGGGAGTATGGTAGAAAACCAGTTAATTCTGGACATACCATCCTTTGAAACACAATTATAACTGCGCAATAATCACGAGATGTAACTGACTAGAAATGCAGTCTCTCACAGGACTTACAATCATTGCATGTGCACTATCATGTGTCATTAAGTAAGATAAGCAAAATATGTCACATGGAATACCTTATTATATATATCATATATATATATATATATCATCACAGAGCTGTAGTGGCACAGTGGTTAGAATGCAGTACTGCAGGCTACTTCTGTTGACTGCTGCCTGCCTACAATTGTGCAGTTTGAACCTCACCAGGCTCAAGGTTGACTCAGCCTTCCATCCTTCCGAGGTTGGTAAAATGAGGACCCAGATTGTTGGGGGCAATAGGCTGACTCTGTAAACTGCTTAGAGAGGGCTGTAAAAGCACTATGAAGCAGTATATGTTTAAATGCTAATGCTATTGCTATCGATTCAACTACAGCAGGAGTGTCAAACTCAGGGCCTGCGGGCCAGATCCGGCTCATGGGGTGCTTGGATCTGGCTCGCGGGGCTGGCCTGGAAATAGCAAAGGACTGGCCCGTGGTGCCTTTGCTACAAAAATAGGGTGCAGAGGGCCATGTGTGCCCACCCTCCCCATTTTCAGCCAGGGTGGTCTCCTGCAGCACTCTGCATTGGCTTAAAGTGGACTGCTTTGGCTATTTTGAGAACTGTTCACAATTCTCATTTGATTTTAATAAATGAACAGTGTCATAAATAAAATTAGCTACATAACTAGTTATTCCTAACTAATTAAGGACTACCATTCTCAGTATTGATGCCTTTGAACCTGGCTTTGACTATACCACCAATCCAGAGGTGGTATTCAGCAGGTTTTGACCAGTTCTGAAGAACCGGTAGTGAAAATTTTAGTAGCTCGGAGAACCGGTGAATACCACCTCTGACTGGCCCCGGCCCCATCTATTCTTTGCCTCCCGAGTCCCAGCTGATCAGGAGGGAATGGGGATTTTGCAATAACCTTCCCCTGGAGTGGGGTGGGAATGGAGATTTTTACAGTACCCTTCCCCCACCACGCCCACCAAGCCACGCCCACAGAACCGGTAGCAAAAAAATTTGAATCCCACCACTGCACCAATCTGAAAATTGTATCTGATTTCTGTCCTTTAGCCAGTTTCCATTCCAGGAAGTCACCTCTCTTCTACTCCCGTGACTGCTAATCAAGAGCCCTTGGTAGTATAAATTAGAAATGATACCAAGGTTAAATAAATAAATAAATAAATAAATAAATAAATAAATAAATAAATAAATAAATAAATAAATAAATAAATAAATAAATAAATAAATAAATAAATAAATAAATAAATAAATAAATAAATAAATAAATAAATAAATAAATAAATAAATAAATAAATAAATAAATAAATAATAAATAAATAAATAAATAATATATATATATATATATATATATATATATATATATATATATATATATATATATATATATATATATATATATATATATATATATATATATATATATATATATATATATATATATCTTGAGAAAAGTGGTGTCCCTTCAAAACCACTTTAAGCTCTCTGAAGAACTATTGTCTAAATTTTTACCGTACTGTCATATGGATATCTGCTGAGAAGTAAGTCTCATTGATTTCATTGCAAATTATCCCTTAAACTAGCTTTTCCAACTATCGACAGACAATTGGGAGTTAAGGTTCAACCCACACGGAGGGCGTCAGACTGGAAAAAGCTGTTTTAGGAAGCGTGCATAAATGCGTAGCCTGAGATCTGCTTCTATCTCTTGTTAATATTCCTGTTTCTCCACTCCTCCACATCCAACGTTACTACAAGTCTGAAATCACTAATGCTCTTTCCCTTGCAGCTATCCTATGCCCTTTTGGCAGCGATGTATCTTTTCTTTTTATCAAATTGGAAGTAGCTAGGATTATTTAATACCAATAGAGTTACAGAGTTAATCTTTAGTCAGATTTCACGTTATAACATCTTTCTATCCCTTCCTAGTGTGACTTGTGAAAAATAATTGTACGGCTGTTCTCTCTTTCTCTATGTGGTGGTGAAGGAGAAATAATGGGAAAACAAGGGTGGATTATAAATGGATGACAGCATTGTCTGAATATTCTTCCCAATAAATGTCTGTGGATGAAGCATTATCAATCTGATTTTGAAGGGTTTTCCTGTTATGAACTTAGAATATAACATAATAAATGTTTCTGCCCAAAATTTGACTTTTCCATTTTGGGTTATAAACAAAGGAGTTTGTTAGCTTTGATATTTCACTTTGGCGGTAGAACTATTTCAACTTATGAGGTGTGGGAACATGCTTCAAAATCTTAGAAAGTCAAGAGGCAAAGGAATTATACAAAGAAGCTGAAATGAAGACATTGAGGAGACTGTTTGAAAGTAAAATATATTTGATTTATTCAGATCAGCTTGTTCATCATGTCAGTCACTTCTATGCTTTAAATCTTTAAGCTGACAAAAGGCTGAAATAGGAAGTGGGTTTACTAAAGTTTCCTCTAAAAATACCAGTTGTGGATTCATTTACCTGCTTTGCTTACAAGTTTCAGTTACTGCAAATGTGGTTGTATACATGATAAATGTAGGGGATTTTTTTTTTTGCACTGACATCTCTTTTGATAAACGCAAGATTTGAAAGTTAGCTTTCAAAGCTAAACATGTGTTTTGTTATGTACCACTTATATCAGAAGCGAACAGCAGTTTTCTGAGAGGAGAAACAATTAAGTCGTTACTGTTTCATTGGAGTTAACTATTTTGATACTTGACTAGAAATAAATCCAGGTTTGAATTTTTAAAGAAGCAGCCATGTTGTTTTTCAAGCAATGAATTCCTGTGATTTCAAGTTAAGAATTATGCTATTGAAGCATAATCATTTTATAGCAATTTTTTGCATGTAGAGGGTACAAATCCTATTCCTACTTGTCTGATAAACTGGGGCTTTCTTCTCAACAAACCACTTTCAGGTTGCACAGCAAGAGTGTGAAAGATTCTGATCCTCCTATGCTTTTTCTCTTTCATTCAGAGATCTGTGTGCTTTTAGTTTAAACAGAGATTTTGCTTGTTAATAACAGTGGTTGAATTCAAAACATGTGACTTTCATTTTTCCAGATGGTGGTTAAGGAAGAAGTTGTTCTCATCTTTTTTTCAGCTAAATTAAATTTTATGGCATGATAGATCTATGCAAAACAAAAACAATCCCTTTATGTTCTTTGTCATTCTGGTTCTTTAGTAGCTTATAAATATTTAAAATCACCCACACACTAGAATTGCAATGAGTTGAATTAAGTTTTGTGGGGTTTGTTTTCTAGAACTAATTGATAGTAAATGAACAATATTTAAAAGTTATGTGTAATCATGTTATACCCCCCCCCAATAAAACACATTTTTAAAAATAAGTCACTATGTAGCTTACCTCTATGCCATGATTTATCTTTTGTCCTCAATGTGATATCATAATGCAGCTTTATATCATTATGTAACATTTATTTATGTTTTTGGTGATGTTTTAATAAAATCTTGTTTTCTGACTGTGGTGCAGGTACCCAACGTGCTAATGCCCGTGCTCCTGCTCCTTATAAAAGAGACTTTGAAGCTAAGCTGAGGAATTTCTACAGGAAGTTGGAGACTAAAGGATATGGACAAGGCCCAGGGAAATTGAAGTACGGAGATACTAGATAATTTGTTTTGCTATTTAAAAGTAAAAGAGCTTATACAGCACCTGTTGGAAAGATTTTAAGGCAGCTGGTATTTCCCTAAACTTGCATGGCTGGTTTAAGTTGTTCCTGACAAGTGCTGAATGTGCTATGTCTGCTGCCTATCACAATTTGCTTTTGAGTCCAGATCCCTATGCATCCTTAGTGGCTACCATAAGTATAAGTGGTACATATTGCCATCTAGAATTAAAAGATAAAAAAGTGCTGATAAATAAGCCCAGGTTCAATTTCCAGTAAGGGTATGGCTAGCTGATGAGAGCTAGCCATACCCTTTATTTATTTATCAGCACAAATGCAATATATACATACATACATACATACATACATACATACATACATACATACATACATACTGTATATGTAGCTGATGAGAGCTAATTAGCTCGAAATAGATCTATCCTAGTCTCCCTTTATTTATTTATCAGTACAAATACAACACATATATATATATATATATATATACACACACACACACACACACTGTATGTGTATGTGTGTATGTATGTATGTATGTATGTATGTATGTATGTATGTATGTATGTAGGTAGGTAGGTAGATGATTGATTGATAGATAGATAGATAGATAGATAGATAGATAGATAGATAGATAGATAGATAGATAGATAGATAGATAGAACATTTGGAAGGAAGAACATAAATGAAACCAGTATACTATAATGGTTAGCATTTGGGACAGAATGTAGGAAAGCTATATGTGCTTCATATTTGGGATTAATTTAGCTATTAACTCCCAGGCATACTGCTGGACTTTTGATATATCTTCTTTAAAACAAAGATCCACTATGGAAAACTGAACTTGGATAGATAAATTGCAGTAACAAAGGATTGCTTCACTTTTCTTCCTTTCATGTTTTATAATCAAAATAATGTTTCATTCTAAGCTGCTCCCCACTAACTCATATTTGCTCTTCTCCTCACAAGTATGTGCTTTAGCTAAACGGCTAAAGTGAAAAAATGAGACAAATGCAACAAATGTATAAAAATTTGGAACAATTTATATTCTCACTTCTGAGTTTAATCCACATTATATAAACATGTTGACTATAGATTGTCCAACTACGTATAAATATGTCAGAATGGAATTTCTAAGAAACATGAATAATGTTATAATTGCATTAATGTGTAAATCAGATGATTATTTTTGCTCAAGAAATGGCTTACCAAGTACTTAGTCCTCTTTATTGCATCCCTCTTTAATATTGGAATTTAATTTTGTCTTGTCCATTCGGTAATATTTTATTGATGCACTAGAATATGCATATTAAGGATATTTCAAGACATTGAAATTTAATAAATCTTTGTCTGTAGTCTAGTAGTTCTGCCTCTATCTTGTTGATGCATATACGGTAGCTGAAGGGAGGGTCATTATAAACTGAATATAAATATATAACCAAGCAGGAAAGATAAATATCATTATGAATTTATGTAATTTGATTTTTTTCATTGTAAAGATTAATTATCAGAAGAGACCACTTGCTGGAAGATGCCTTCAATCAAATTATGGGTTATTCAAGAAAGGATCTACAGAGGAATAAACTGTATGTCACATTTGTTGGAGAGGAAGGGTGAGTAGAAGGAAGTGACTACCAACATAAAGTATACTTAATAGCTACTTTGTTTTGCAGCTGTGTGCAGATATTTTAGTGTGCTCTTTGTAGAGCAGAAATGGGGAAGAATTACTGCCAGGAAATGCCTTTTATAAGCCTAGAACCTACAACTGTTCAGATAGTGCTGATTTTCTGACATCTGAGTTCTTTAGAAAGCATCACATTGCACATATTGAACTTCTACTAAATCTGCTCTGATAAGATTTTAGTCTTGCCTGCTGCACTGCCAACTCTCTCTGCAATTAAAAATAAAATAAAATAAGATTATGGTTTGAAGAACTGGACTGGATTTACTAGCTATTTTAGACATATGATTGATGAAGTTTGATATTAACTTCTTAGATAATTTGGATAAAATTGAAGTTGTTCACCATACAGTCTCACATAACTGCAAACATGTAATGGAGGGATGAAAGTCCGTCCATCAAACACCTATATTTATTGGCATTTCTAATTTTCAGGCATTTGTGTTTAAAAATCATGAAACTTCTAAATTATATGGGCAGCACCTCTTCACAGGTTTTGCCTCTTTTCTTATCACCCTCTTATTATGCAGTGTAAAAGTTTTAAGTGAAGGCCTGTTCATGCTTCATCATCGTTCTATACTTAGAAGTGTCAACCTTCCATGCTTAGAGGCAATAGCTTTGCTTTTATGATTTTGTTTGGATGATGCTTTATGACTCCAGAGATGTGATGTTTTGACAACTCTTTTATTTTGTGAGTTGCTTGGAGTCTTACAAAGTGGGAGCACAGAGATAAGGATAAATAAAACCATTTTGTACGTTACTTTATTATGTTGGCACCAACTTGTTTTAAACAGATTCTGCTAGTTCTGTCCAAAATCTTGTTCTTTATAGGAAATAAGAATCTTGCCATTTTGATATTATTTAATGAAAAGCTTTTACAACTAAATGTTCTTTTAGAATGTACCAATTAGTCCAGGTGTTTATATAGAAAAGAAACACTTAAAAGAAAGTGTTCTTGGAAACACAAAGTAGAAGCTACTGTGACTCATGCCTGCAGTGTTTTATGGACAAGAAAGGCAAGATGAATCCCAAGATAATTTAAAATATGAAAATGTTAGGAAACATCCAGAAATGGCAACACTAAGAGTAAAATGGCTAAACTCTGAAATAGCATATTAACAATTCACATGAATGTGATGACTGTAGGAGGGGGATCATATGAATGAATCTGGGAACATGTCTCCCAACTAACACATTTTATTAAAAATTCTAAACTCAGATGCATGGAGTTGCTAATCTGATATAGGATATAGGACAAGTTGGTCTAATTCCACCCTTCCACCCCACATCTCATCCTAAATTTGTTACCTGGGAAAAGTGCTATCATTCTTATTTTGATTTCAGTAAATGTACTCAAGCAGTTACAGAATATTCTTAAGGAAACATGACATTAGCATTTATATAAATTAACTGATGTATACATTTTTCTCCCTGTGTCTATATTTACTATTTTTCAGAAGAGGTGTTAATGATAAAGCATCTACACATAAATTAGCTCAATTTGTTTAAAATATTAGTCAAACAAATCACAGAGGTTAAAAGGTTTCCACCACATTTCAACTTTTGTTTGTTTGGCTTGATGAACTGTTTGAATACTCAAACAGTGATCACTAATTTCTTCATGACCAAATTTTTAGAAACAATGTGGATTCAAAACATGCAGAACATCTCTTTGCTGGAGTGAGATTATTTTTAGGTGACGTGTGTATGTTTTAATAACTAAATTGTGTATTCAAGAAGTAATTTGTGAGACATGGTATTAGCGTGCTTGAATAGTAAACATTTGCCCTTGCAGCTGTTGTTGCAAACGTTGTTTGTAATCATTCCCAATGCAAAGCCTTTGGATGTACAAGAAACTTGGGTGTCAGAGTCTCTTGTAACACATAAACAATTCAACAGGCAACTAATTAAACAGTTGTATGAAAGTTGCTAGATGCTAGAATTAAAATGTATGTGTTGAGGGACATGGTGGTGAGGAATACATGTAACCTCTAATAACTATATTAACCTCTAATAACTATAGCTTTGTCTGGATTTTTCCCCCTTGGTGCAGATGATTTCAGGATATTATCCAGGATATTATTTTGTGTGGTCTTTGGGTGCTGGGACACTAGAGAGGGCAGGAATTTAACGCTGTCCCTATCTGCACTTTCAATTAGGGCCTGAAAAGGAATTTTAGATGAAACAGGTTGGAAAGGTTTTACCTTGTCTATACTGTTTGGTTCCTTTTGTGGGGGGCAGAGTCTGCGTCACAACCAACTATTGGGCAGGATCTATTTCAGATGCAGGCAGGCAACCCACTTCGCTAAAAAAGAAAAGGGATCTTAGTGTGTCTTAAAGGTCAGTCCATCTTCATAGCATGAGAGACAGTATAATCTGTGACACCATCTCAAGTTGAAAGGTTCAAGATTCATGCCATGTCCTCAGTGTATAACCAAAAAATGCTGGGCATCAGGTGAGCTTCATAAATAATTGGATTTGAGACTCAAGGTCTTGTTGTAAGTTGTCACCAATAAAGGTAATGGTCAATTTAACTTTAAGTATGATTATGAAATGTTCATATTTCGTCATTACTCTGTTTCATGGCAAGTAACATGAGCATAGTGTGGTTCAGGAAGGGAGGTGACACTATGCTTCTGTGCAGTGACACTAAAATAACTGTACAAAGCAACCAATACTTCCCTCATAAAAATATAATTGTTTTTATGTAATGTTTCTGCCTTAATACTTTTATTATTGAGGTGGTTGATTACAAGATAGATATCCATAAACAAAGCAAAATGTAAAACAGGCTAAATTGCAACAAACCTTCTGAAAACATTGTCAAGAAACTCTTGTAAGAATAGGATTTCCCTCTTCCCTTAAATGTTTTTACAGAATGTATAGCTGCGATCTAGAAAACATGCAGCTATTTCCACATAAATAGTTTAAAAGAAATTGAGTCAAAATCAGATAAAAACATAGAAAATCTTAATTACAAACAAAATACATAAATCAGTAACTGGGTTTAAGAATGCCTATCATCCAACATAAATAAACAATAAAATAAAACTTAGATAAACAATAAATAAATTTAATAAATAAGAAAACAAAAACAAAAAAGTTAAATGATAGACTTGCTGGCCCACTGAATCTTTTTCTGCTGTACGTTTTCTATGTTCTATGTTTTCTATAAATAATACAAGGTAAAAAAATGATAAAGGCTTCCCTGCCAGTCATATCCAAATCTAGGGCACATAGTTCATCTCTGATTCTTGGCCGTGGGAACCAGCATTACCCGAAGACAATTTCTGTGGTCATGTGACCAGCATACCTATACGTCAAAGACATATGCAATGCTATTACCTTCCCACTGAAGTGATACCTATTAATCTACTTGCTTTCAAACTGCTAGGTGGGAAAGAGCTGGGGCAAGTAATGGGATGCAGTTGGATCTCAAACCTGGACTGTCAGCTCTCCAGTCTTTAACCGCTGAGCCATCGTGCCCTGAAAAATACTATGTAGCATTATATAATACCATTTTGAATTCTATAATAAAAATTGGAAGAAACACTGTAAACTCCTGTCCAAGAAGTGGGATG
Organism: Natrix helvetica; assembly: GCF_964273705.1. Taxonomy (NCBI): domain Eukaryota; kingdom Metazoa; phylum Chordata; class Lepidosauria; order Squamata; family Natricidae; genus Natrix; species Natrix helvetica. Next base: position 178,713,516 of record NC_138548.1, on the reverse strand, counting down.
TAAATTAAACAAACAAATAAACATACCTATATAAAATTAATTCCACAAATATTCCTTTCTGCCGCAAACTTTATAAATTTTATCAATTAGCAGCTATTTAATATAGCATTTAACAGATTGTTTTGGGCAAGTGGGAAAACAGGATGATAAGAAAGTTTTTTTCCTTCAGAAGGAGTACACCGTCCAGAGGAAAAATAAGTATAGGAGTCCAACAATACAAAACAGAGTCTGCAATAAATCCCAGAGAGAGGAAAAGTGATAGAACAGAAGGAAACATCGATATATACTAGTGATAGTATAGAGCACATTACATGGGCAATTGTAATATTAATAATATATAGTGTATATATATATATAGATAGATAGATAGATAGATAGATAGATAGATAGATAGATAGATAGATAGATAGATAGTATAGAGAAAACATTTTAATAGTAATAGTTTAGGAAACATATATGTCTCTGTGTGACTCTGTGTATAACATAAAGCAGGAGTCCCCAAACTCTTCAGCTCATTGACCTCTTCATTAAATTTCAAATTGTTCATCAACTGTAGGAGATGGCCAGGCTGAGCATGAGAGAGGGATCAAGCAAATCATCAGTTTGGAGTTCCTTTGTGCACATAAGAGATCTAAGTCCAGCCTTCCTTGAATTCCATTGACTTTTATCTACTGCCAATTTGGCTTGACTATTAGTAGTTCAGATTCTACAGTGAGCTAGCATGGATTAAGTCTGTACTTAGTTGAATCACCTTGGTTCCTGATTTCTTGCGCCTGACAACAACTTCCCAAACGTTTATTATATGAAAATAATTTAATAATTATTTCTTTAAATAATAGTACTACAAATAATAACGTCAACATCAAAACTCCACTGATAGTTCTATCGATCCTTGAGGGGAGTCAATACTGTCCACATAGGGGAACCCTAATATAAAGGAACTATCTGGTCTAGGTTACAGTGATTTTGTGTATCTCTCAAGTCTGGGTCAATCTAATTGCACATGGTTTAAAAAAGAACCAGTGCAGAGGAGAAATTAGAAAATAAAGAAATAATTCTGTTGCAAAAATTGTGTCTTCTTTCCTGAATAGTTTTAATCAACAATAAATAAGGTTTTTTTGATTTTGAACATACAAAATATGAAAGAAAAGTCTGAAAGAAAATAGCTATTTTAAGGTAATTGTTGCAACAGTAAATCAGTTATACTTATATGTAGAAAAATATTAATAAATGCAAAATGTAAAGTATTTTGTTAAATGTGTTAATTATTTTGGCAATGTATAATTTTGTATAGTGTAAAAGCAACCTTAGTAAAATTTGGACTTTAAATATTATTGTATGTTTTTCTAACTAGAATTACAATGAGTATAAATCATGAATATTATGAACTATTGTGTTTTTTTGGATCCAATAATTCCTGATGTCACAGCCTTCTCATTACTAATAGAATTGCCATGTGGGATTTCCATTTTTCAGCTTCTGAGGCCAGTAATTCCCTTTTGACAGGGGGAGAAAATAGCATCATATTTACATGAATTGGGACTCTCCTTGATGATTGCAGTAAAAAAACAAAGCAAGGACCAAACTATGTGCATAGTATGGCTTATTTGAAAGTATACATTGAATCCTGTTTAAATGCAATTCCACAAAGAACGGCTTCATTCCCTGCTGCTCAAACAATGACAGATAATTTATTCAATATATACAATGTGTCCCCAAAAATAAAACAGGGTCTTATATTCTTTTGATTCCTGAAATAAGTGCTTGGCCTTATTTTCGGGGAAGTCTTAGTATTTTTGAGGTGCAGGAGGCGGCGAGCATGGTGCTGCTATGTTGCAATATTTTCGGGGAGGGCTTATTTTCGAGGGAGGGCTTATTTTAGCACATGTGCTCAAAAGCCCAATTGGGCTTATTATCCTGGGAGGTCTTATTTTCAGAGAAACAGGGTATCCACAACTCCCATCCGGGAAATGAGTTTCATTTAATTTCTAACTATTCACAATGATTGGCCATTATAAACAAACATACTAAATGAACTGTAATTCTTTTAATAAAATTCAACATTCCAAAAAAAACCCCCCATAAAGCAGAAAAGTAAGAGCTCAAAGTAAATTTTTAATCACCACTTTTAGGCAAAGTGCATCACTCTTTCTTCGTAAGAGATGATCAAGCATTTTATTTTTCAAATTAAAAAGTACTTAAGAAATATTGGTAAAAATCTCTACTTAAAACATTATATCCAGAGCATCATCTCACCAAAAGATGTCCCTGTCATAAGAGCAGTACACATCAAATATGTTGTCATACATATTTGTCCAATCACTTGCTCTCTATGGTAATGGCTTCCTTATAGATTACTCATTGGGCAAGAACAAATCTAGAAGGAGACTGAACAGCTAAATGGCAGATAGATGGAGAAAATCCTATCTTATATTGCAATGAATTTCTTATCTGAATGGCAGATTTGGCTTTTATAAAAGATTTCTTATATTACATAATGATTTAAACAGTTGTTGGGTGTGCGTGAGAAAGCTAAGGCAAAACAGAGAAAAATTTTCTCCAGAAAAACAAATGAGCTTTACTTTGCTCAGTTTTCCTATCATCTGATATGCCTATATTTACTACATTGAAGATACTAGCTTCTATTCTACAACAGCACCTGAACTAAAGAAAACTAAGCTATGTAGAATAAATGAAGAATAAAGAATAAAGATTCACTCATTTCAGGATTGGAATGAAGTACAGTTAACCTAAACCTATATGTTGCAAGCTATTTAATAGGAAATTTTGCATAACCTGTGCCTTTAAATCAGAGATACTATTATGTCCGGTGGATGCAAAATAATAAATCTACATTTTCATACATTCTGAAATAGAAATCTGTGCTTTGAATGTTGCTAAGGTAGTGTACTACTAACTACCTTTGTAACATTCAAAGCTGTATAAGTGGTCATTAAATGAAATGTTCAGAAGCTACACAAAGATGAAAGGATCCAAAATATTGAGTGTGAGAGGGAAGGAGTAAATCATTAATTCTCTGAGGAAAATATTTCTGTGTTTTTAATTTTCTTTTTTAAAAATACATTTGTATAGTATCCCTTTATGTTTTGTTGTTTTTAAGACTGGACTACAGTGGACCATCAAGGGAGTTTTTTTTCCTGGTATCAAGAGAACTCTTCAACCCATACTATGGTTTATTTGAATATTCAGCCAACGACACATACACTGTACAAATTAGTCCAATGTCTGCTTTTGTCGACAATCACCATGAATGGTAAGAATGCTGGATCACAGAAATACTGTTATTTTGATAAAGTATAAGTTGGGCTCTACTTGCTCATTTACTATGAAAGATCCAAGTAAGGTGAATCACATATAAAGATTCAAGTAAGGTAAATCACACATATTTTCAAATAATAGATTGCAAGGTGTTGGAATAGAATCCTTGAATCTTCCATGATATACCCAATGATCTTCCAACCTAAGCAGCTAACACTGGAGCTAGGCGGGAGCAAACTCTTTCAGAGCTCTGAGGGTTTCCTAAGTATCAAAAGTTCAGCTTGTCAAGGCATAAAATCAATTACACTTCTAGTCTTTGTTTTGGAGTCTGCTTTTTTTAAAAAAAAAATCTGTCTAATTCAGTAAGATGTGCAATAATCTTTTCCCCACTTCTCTCATGTTAAGTCTTCTCACATAGTAAAACTACTTTGTGGCTCTGTGTTTTGTACCATCTCTTGGGCTATCCATGTTTCTATAAGAAAGGAAAACAGTTACCTAGTCTGTCAATTCTTGGAGGATAAAATGCAAAATAACATTAAAGGCAGAGTCAAGTCAGCCAGAAAGAGATTGAAAACAGTGTTTACTGCATCTCATTAGTCTGAGTTCTTTATGTGAATACAAAAAAAAGTGAATGAAAGGGGGCACAAAACACTGGCCCAATTTCTTATCTGACAAAACATTGCTGTTCTCAAGGACTGCACAACATAATATATGTCAAGAAAAATTATCATTGATGTATTTTTCACCATATACTTCATGTCTGTAGGTTGTTGTCTTTATGGAGCCATTGGAGGGAATGAAGTTTCTGATTGGTTTTCATCAGTTCACAAACACACACTCAGCTCTAGCTCTCTGAATCAGGAGAGATGATGAATCTCTTGTCTGGATGCTGTAATGAGCTGGATGAGAGCCAGTAAACAGTAACTGAATCCTAATAATATGGAAGGTCTGTGATTAGGACAATTTCCTTGTCTGGGAATTAGGCAGGTTGCCTGTTCTGAAGAATAGTCTTGCATACCCTCTGAAGGAACATCTGGTTAATTTGGGTATGTTCTTCCTGTCGTATTATGAATGGAACACAGGTGGCCTCTATAACAAGGATTTCCATATTATTATTATTTTTAGCTTTGCCTGTACTCCAGTAAGACTATTCCTTATAGTGATAGCCTTCATAATAGTATATATCCTGGTAAAATCAGGTTTCATTATTGCAACGTATTTTGCATGGGACTGTCCTTGAGAGTCACTCTCAAGTTGTGTCTGGGGCAAAATACTGATAGTAGGTTGTTGATGGGGGCAGCTTACCTACAAATAAATTATACATCAGTTTTCCTCAATCTAGTGTTCTCCAGATAAGTTAGGATTGCAACTGCCTTGCAGCCTAGGAATTCTGGGAGTTACAACACATAGGTTATTCATGTTCTGAAGGAGTTGCATTGATTCCCAATTTGTTACTGTGTTGATTTTATATTTCCTATAATTTTTATTGACTCACAGAAATCAAGGAAACAAGAAAAACATCTACCAGAAAAAATATAGCATTTGCCTTCCACATGAAATGATAACCATAGCATCTTCAATTGTATTTAAATCTCAAAGGGCAAATATTTTTGATAATTTTATTTAATGATAAATCCTTTAAATTTGAACTATTGACAGTATCGTTTTAAATGATGATCTTGTGAAAAGATAATGCAAAAGTTACGTTTTGGACATGGATAATAGTGTCAAAGCTACTTACTGAACTAGCATATATAACAAATTTAAATAGATAAATAATAATCTAAACTGTACTCTAATTTCTTTGCAGGTTCAGATTTAGTGGTCGAATCCTTGGTCTTGCTCTGATTCATCAATATTTGTTAGATGCCTTCTTTACCCGACCATTTTATAAAGCCCTTCTCAGAATGTAAGTAGAGAAATTTGACAGGGTTATTTTTATATGGAAAGAAATGTATTTTTACATATCTGGAGGCAAGTCATATTTGTAATTAACTGCTTTATGTCTATTAAATAATATTATATATTTTTTAAAAATCACAGACCGCATTTATACTTAATGTACTGATCAAGGAAACTATTTTGGAGGCAGAAATAAAATATCTTTCTATTTTCCTATTTTTGATAAATTTGTCCTTTTTACTTCAGGAATCATTTATTAGGGGATGAACTACATTCAAAAACACATGTTGTTCTGATGTAGTATGAATATTGAGCAGATAGTTTGCAAGGTATCCACATTTAACATCATGTAGTTCTAGGATATTCCAATTGCTGATTAATTATTGATTTGAAAGGTATTTCCCTTTAATTGGTGCTGAAAGGTGAAAAAAATTGAAATAATACTTTCCTAGTAAAATGGAAATGAAGTTTTTTATTGGTAAGTTTAGGATTTTTATTTATGATTTAAGATGTGTCAATGAATGAATGAACATGTATGAATATGTATGAAAACATAAAAAACTCCAGCAGTAATAATTGTACAGATTTGCTTCTTTGTTCTCCTTATTATTGAATGAATAACCTATCTACCTTGCTGCAGTCCTGCTATGCTACCTCTAAGGTGGTGTGAGGTTGTTCCTAAGAGGGTTGAATAAACAATGCTGGGTGTATGCAAAGAGTGTGCAGTCCCAGCATAGTCATTCAAGGTATGAATCATCTCAACCTGTTTAGCCAAAGCAAGAAGGTTCCAATATTGGCAGCAGTAACATAGGAAGATGTTGGAGGCAGAAGATCTCTTTAGTGGTAAAGGCAAAGGTTTCATTTCATATTGCACAGGAGAAAGCAGTGGTAAACAACTCCTATATTTTACCAAAAAAACCACCATGGATAGACCATCTTGAAGAAATCCATATGTGGTTATTAAGAGTTGAAACAGACTTGGTAGCACATATTCATCTTCTCTTCATTTGTATACATCACCATAATCTGGGTCATTTTTAATCCTCTAATTACTTCTTTATTATAGATTGTGTGACCTAAGTGATCTGGAATATCTTGACGAAGAATTTCACCAAAGTCTACAATGGATGAAAGACAATGATATCCATGATATCCTAGATCTCACATTCACTGTAAATGAAGAAGTCTTTGGACAGGTGTGGGCAATTTTTTTTCTTTCTTTCAAGGGCAGTTGTGTGATACTTATTTTTACAATGCTTTTAATTCTCTTCCTGGATCATCTTGCTTCAAGATAATGTTCCAATAGAAGAGAATATAAGTATTTTAGGATTGAACTGTATTGTTCCTGGTGTCCTTTTGCTTACAAACTTCTTCAAGGATAGAACTAAGCTCAGAGAACACCAAAACCTCCAGATAAGGTGTCATTTACCTATTGCTTTGGTACATTGCTTATTTTGCCTAAAAGCCACTATTTAAAACTGTGTAGGATAAAGGCAGTCCTCAATATATGACTATAATTGGTTCCTAAACAAAACCCAAATCTAAGTGTGTCCTGCCGTATGTATGGAATCAAACAATAATTGGGATAAATAATCCTGAATTGCTCCTGAATGGGCCAATTCAGTGTAGATCCAGAAGTCCTCCAGGACAAGGAGCCTTCAGTGCTGTAATTGAGGTTGTTCTGAAACAGAGACAATTTGGAGTGTGGGGTGGGTGGAAGCTGTTTCCTACAGATAGCAGTGCTGGCAAGCATCCAATTTTCAGAAGTTATACTATGTTTTAAATCTCTTGGGATAAGAATTCTCCATTATACACGAATTCTTGTTCTAATATGTACATTAAGAAGTGCTGCTAAAATCCCTTTTCTAGAATGCCTTCTTTGTATTTCCCCTTTTGATGCTTTCAGGTTTTGTACTTGGTGCCATTAGCTCCAAAGATAAAATTTTTAGCTCTTTCTATATTGACCAAATTTGACCACTTCAGAAGGATTTTTATCAGTCATTTGGGGAATTAGTACCACTTTGATACATTAAAATTTCTCTTTGCAATAGATCTTGCTTTATAATATATTGGTGGTAATTTGCTTTTAAGATTACTGAAAGGGAATTAAAACCTGGAGGTGCCAACATCCCTGTCACAGAAAAGAACAAGAAGGAATATATAGAAAGAATGGTGAAATGGAGAATTGAGAGAGGTGTGGTGCAGCAGACAGAAAGTTTAGTACGTGGTTTTTATGAGGTAAAAAATAAATCTGTTTTCATATATTGCATGCATTAAGTGCCTAGAGCATTTGGCATGTATTAGGATTATCTATGATTCATAATTATTTCCTATCCTGCAACTGTTTAAATCATGTTGGAAACCACTGCATTGCCTCTGAAGTTGTTCCACTCAGGATTTGTCATTAATGTCACCAAAGTCAGGCAACTAGAGTTGCCTGTAATAATGTATTAATTCCTACACATGAAGATGGTAACCAGTTAGTGTTGCCAGCACAATTATGCTGCATTTTGAAGTTGCACATTTTTACCTAGACTTTCAGTTGTTTTCAAGTTCAATCCCCACCCCAAGTCATTCATTTGGGGCACAAGCTGCATGATGGGAGAACCTATTTCTTAAGTGCAGAGCAAATGCTTTTCATGCAACAGGTTCCCATCATTCAATCTGGCATTTCCAAATAGGGCTGGAAAAATGTCTGGCTCAAGCCTGAAGAACTACCACAAGTCAAGTGGGATAGTTATACCATTGGCGTGACTTTCTAGATCAGGGGTGTCAAACTGGCAGCCAGCGGGCTGGATGGGAAGGCCAAGCCCACCCCAGCTCCGCGAAGGGAGAAAACGTCAGGAGATGGCAACGTGATGCTGCGAGTTTGACACCTGTTCTAGATGGTTGTCATCACAGGGGATGTTAAAAGAAAAAGCTATTGAATATTCCTGGCAGTAAATCAGCCTTAGGTTCAGGAATCACAATTCCTGCTAGTATACAGTATATTGATAGATGCCTGGGTGTCTGTCTAACTTCAGTGGAACAAATTCTGCTGAACATCTAAAATTTGATCTTGAGAATGCACTGCTTGGAGATATTTCCACATATTATTTGTGGTATGAATATGCCTTCTAATGCTCTGCTTAATATTTTAAAAGTATAGTAGAACATGAGGGAGATGCTTTTCTTTCAAATTTAGTGGCTATATCTAAATGTTGCACAAAAATTATAGTGTTATGAATTATGGACCCTATATAATAATTGGTAGGAATAAAAACAGAAAAGGATACATATTGAATATATATATTCTCCCCTAGGTGGTTGATGCTAGACTGGTGTCTGTATTTGATGCAAGAGAACTAGAATTGGTTATTGCCGGCACTGCAGAAATTGACTTAAGTGACTGGAGAAATAACACTGAATACAGAGGAGGTGACATCTTCTAAAATACACATACATATATTGTTGGTTGTAGTTATCCTGAGTGATCATAAATAGAATTAAATAAAAGTGTGATTGTTTAGTCTGTTTGTTTTTTATTTTAGAGGAATCCCAAAAACTATTTTAATTTGCAGTATAATTTCACAAACATATGGTGTTATGTTTTCAGCTGTCTTTATATTTTCCCATTTTTGAATGGGCAATCCTTTCATTTGATAAAAGAGGTAAAATCCAAAACAGCACGACTAAGCAATATGTGAGATCAAGTAAATTAGTCTAAGACAGGGCTGTCAAACTCGCAGCCCATGGGCCGGATGCGTCATGTGCTGGCCATGCCCACGCCCAGTTTAGCAAAGGGGGAAAAAGTCCCAATACGATGTGATGCTGCCATGACGACATGAGTTTGACACTCCTGGTCTAAGATATGAAGATACCCTAGTTTTTAATGTATAACAGGTAGTACAGATGGCAAAAGTTGGGGGGGAAAGAGACTTTTCAATGAAATGAGACTCTGACAATCAAGAATTGAATTAAGTGGTCTTAGACTTCATTTCTGGAAGCAAATTGAAACATGCTTACATCTTTTGTAAAAGGTCTGTTGTTTGTGCAGACACAGACAATAATTTAAAGAAAATCAATGGAAATAAAGTAATTAAAACGTGAATACATCCATGTTTTAAAATAAATGTAAATAGATTTGGGATTCAAATAAATTGCTTGGGTTCAGTAGAATTTTTGATATATTTTACTTTAAAAATGATTTCATATGGTATATTTTATTTTATTTTATATGTTCCCTTGCACCACTATTACAAAAGTGTCTTCTCATGCCGCATTTATTGTATTTGTGATTTAGATTGACATTCAAAAAACATAGGTCCAAAATATCTTTTTGTGGGAAAGAGGAGTATGTTGAATATAATTATTTGAATGTTCACCTATGTATTTATATATTTTTATGTTTGGAAAGACTAAATCATAAAACCATTGTGTTTGAAAGTACTGTAGATGTCAGTGTTCCAAATATCATCCAAAATTAAATCAGAGTCCAAGGCAAAGTATTCCTCAAAGTTCCAATTTATTAAGAGGGACATGTTGGCACATCTGTGAAAACCCGAATCTAAAAGCTTCCCGGGTTTTCCCACCCAGTTGAAAGTTCATGATCTTGCCCCACACCCACAAGTCCATCACATGGTCCAATCTTCCATTGCCGCACTGGCAGTTCCACCGATCCAGTTCCGGTCAGGCTCAGAGGTGTAGAGAACAAAAGATGACCTTGGTTTCTAGAAAGGAATTTTATTTTGACAACAATACATTCTACTCCTTACTATTCCCTCTCCCAATTCCCCACTAATGAAACAGCATAGTAAAATAATAGAGTGTGTGGCAGGCCAAAGATCCAGCAAGGAATATGACTGCAGGTCTGACAGGTGGTCTCTCCTCAAAAGGGATAAGTTTAGATGACAGTAGAGGTTATCTAATTCAACCTAGAGGCTCCCTTAGAACAGTGGTCCCCAACCTTTCCAGCTTGGCAGCTGGATCCAGTGGAGACATGTGAGTAGTAGGTGCACATGCATATCTGTGCACAGCTCCATTTGTGTGAGTGGCTGATGCACATACTCTCCATCCACATGAATGAGCTTTGCACATGAACACAACTGCCCTCCGCTCATGAGAGTGAAGTTTCACATGCACATGCTTGCCCATCTCTCCTGTGGCCCAGTTCTGAACAGCCCTTGGCCTGGTAGTGGGCCCCAGCCTGGGGGTTGGGGACCCCTGCTCTAGAGTATTTTTAAATAGATTTATTATTCAATTTATTTGCTACCCATCTCGCTATGAAGTGACTCAGGACACCTTACAGCATAAACAACATTAAAATAATCAACAATAAATATTCCTAACCCAGTGGTTATCTATCACAGGATCTCTGATAAATAACCATCCTGCTTATATTTGAGGACGTCTAGCAGAGGAAAACTTGTCATTTCATGTTCTACAGTACTAGCTGAAAACTCATATACTCAAGAGATTCCTTCTGATGTGAGGGTTCTTTCAGTAATCTCCCATGTTCTATTCAACACTTTACTAATTTATATTACAGACTTTCAAATATTTTGGTTAATAAAAATAGATTTGATACGTACTACGATAGGAATTATCCCAAACTATTTTGCCGTACTTTTATCTTAGGTTGTTTAAAACCTTGCATTCAGTTCCCCATTATTTCCTGAGGCTGTTTTTCTGTCACTTTATCTTATTCTCCTTAGATAATATATCCATCATTCCTCCAACTTTTCTATCATCAGTAATTTTTAACTCATGTTTTAACCCGTGTACATTTTTGTGAAGTTTCATGTCCAAACATGACAGTACATCCTGAAAGTCTACCAAGGGAACGAGAATTAATCTCATATATAGATTCTATAGATTAATTTAGAAAATGTTAGGGCCTACATCTGTAATATTTCTCACTTCTTAACATTTTCTCATTATTTTTTAAAAGTACGATTGCCCTCAATAATATATTCTTAATTGTAATTAAACAGGATACCATGATAATCATATTGTAATTCGATGGTTTTGGGCTGCTGTGGAAAGATTCAACAATGAGCAACGGTTACGGCTTTTACAAGTAAGGTTGCAGTTAGCATCATTTTAGTTGTCATCAACATAGTAAAAAGCTAATTAAAAACTATGAAGAGTTGGAATCTCAAAATTGTTGAATGGCTTGATAAGTAATTCTCACTCCTTTCCTGGTGCATTCATATGAAAACAGCAATTATAGGTTTTTTTGGGGGGGGCAGGTATTTGTGCTTTAAATATTTAATAATAGGTTGCTGTAGTGGGAATAAGTCAGTGGTACATTCATTGTTGCATTTTTTCCATTTATAATTCCTGGGATGAAACAAGTCTACATGCTTTATCTTGCTGCCCTTTCAATCATAAAAATTAAGGAAAATTCTTTCACTATTTCAGAACCTGCCCAAAAGATTTAGGTTTGCATAACATTTTCTGCTTGATTATAGATTTTTTAAATATTAGTAAGAAAACTAAAACAAAGGAAAAAATGTCTGCAAATAGAATTCCAAACAAAACCCCACTCTATCAGAACAAAATGGAATGAAAGACACATTCTTCTATTTTCTGTATTTTATGCTGTGGCTGAAAATCTGTTGGGGCCAGGAAAGGAGGATCAAACCTGATTTTACTTTTTTCCTTCCTCTTCCTATTCTATTTTTTTAGACTGAAAAAATAGGAAGTGGTCATTAAGATATTTTTTTAAAGAAAGCTTTGTATTAAATACAGATTATTCGCTAATATTGTGACCTCAAAGTCTAATGTATTACTACATTCAATTGCAAGAAACCTATATAGTATTCTATAGTATAATATTTGTCTTCTTCCCCTACTTCCCCAATTGCTTAAATAAGGACATTATCCCACTAGACTAGAGACTCACCGGTCATGTAGATTGCTTTAATTGGGAATAAACTTTTACCATTGCTGCTAATATGCATGTAGGGCAGTGGTTCCCAACCATTTTTTGGCTATGCCTCACCTAAGTATCTCTAAAATCCTGATGCTCTCCCTGTGACATATAATTCTTACTTTACTCAAAAAGTGAACTCTACTTACACAGAGGAAGCCTAAAAGGCCATTAACTTGGTTTAAACAAGGTTCAAATTGCCCCCATTAAAAATCAAATTGCCTCCCTGTGGGGCGTGGGCCCCATGTTGAGAACCACTGATGTAGGGGAAACTTATGAGATCAGGACAATCCCATGTGTCAATGATTCCATACATGATGAGTGTAATATAATGAAGCAGTTTTGGGTAAAATATGCTAGATCTTGTCCTTTATTGGCAGATTGCTGCTGTCTGAAGAGCAAGGCACAAAGAAGGTGATTGGGAATACTGGTGATGCCTGTATAGACAGGAATACCTGCCTGTCTCCCACCACTTGACCCAGCCCACCTCACCTCACCAGCCAAGTGCAGATACTCCATTTTCCCTGCTCCTATCTGTTTACAGGGAAGCGAAAGAATGTGTGCTTGATGGGATAAGAGAGACAGGGCAGTCAGGAAGAAAAGGAATGAGACAGAGGTTGCAAAGGAAGTTACCAATGGGAAAATCATTATGTATGGAGACAGTTGACTGTACAAGATTACCAATGGGAATAGTGACCTCATAAAAGTTGGTTCACAAGGCTGAGATTCCTCTTTTTAAAAAAATCCTTGAATTACCAGGAAGACCCTGGCTTTTCTGGCAGCCAAATAGGAAGAGGAAGACCTGCAGGAGGCCAGTTGAGGCTCTATTGATCACAAATCTATCCTAGGCCCCTACTCCATTTGACATCAAATATTTGCATAGCAAAGAACTAATTACATGCTCTAACGGAAAAGGCTAATTTCCTACTGCGTCACCTTGATTGAAATATCTTCAGAAAGCAGTAAGTGGACTGTCCCTGCAGCAGGACAAGGCAGATGTAAGGATAATCCCAAAAGCTCTCATAGCCAAATCCATACAGCGTAATCAGTATGCTCGTTCAGAAGTACTCTATATTCCACCAACATACTTCTTCCATACCAGGTTCAATAAAGTCTTGAAAAGATTGTAGCTAGAGGCATTTAGCATATTATATCTCCTTTCAAAAGCTGAATCCCTGTTTGTTTCCTGTATGCATTGTCTCGATTGCCCTTTCTACAAAGACAATCGTAAAACAAATATTATCATTTTCCAGATAAATGCATGTAAGAGGTCATCTATGTATTTAAAAATAGAAAATAAAAATAGAACTATGCATAAGATCACCCTTTTCAATAATAAATAGTTACAGTGTTTTATGTTATTTTCCAGTTTGTTACAGGTACATCGAGTATACCTTATGAAGGTTTTGCTTCTTTGAGAGGAAGCAATGGACCAAGAAGATTCTGTGTAGAAAAATGGGGCAAAATCACTGCTCTGCCCAGGTAAAGTAACTCTAAGAATGTTTAAAATAAATCAATTGGTAGCAGAAGATTTTGGGTTTCTTTAAATAAAAGAAAATCGAGAGATTTAGCATAATTTGTTTCCTGTTCCTTAGATTTGCTTACTGTGAAGCTTAAAACCACTCTTATTTTATTTTTGTCTCCAAAAAACACTTGCTTTTCAGCAAATTTCTACATGAAATACAAACATAGTAACAGTGTTTTGAAACAATTCCTTTCTGCCCTGTTTCTTTTCCTCTATCTTTGTCTTTTCCCATTGATGTATACGGTAATATCTGACTGTAGTCCCAGTGCTTGTCCTGATTATGGTCTTGGGTAGAATATAGCATTATATGTCTGTGTCAAGGAATGAATGTTCGTTAAAAGAAGTGGAAAGCAGACTCTTTGAGCTAGTATTGAAAACCTTATGATGTGGGAAAAAATCCATAAGACTAGTACTAACAGAAGATGCTGTTTTTAGTGGATAGAGCTGGTGAGAGCTAGAAGCACCAAAGTCAGAAGCAGAAACATCTCTTACTAGGAGTTTCCACAGTGATGGCACATGTTGAAGAGGGGTGGAGCTTCAATTGCCCAGTCATACCCATGATTATGATGGTCTTATATTACAACATGAGTGCAGAGTATCAGCTGCCCCTTCCTCAGAGAAGTAACTGACTCTCACTCTGCCAGGATGCACAAACAAGGAGAAAGAAACAGAAGATTTGGAAGAGAAAGAGATGGCTGCATTCTTACATTTATAGTTACTGCTTTTCTGATATCTGTAAAAAACTAGTTTATCAAGAGTTGTGTCCTTGTATCTATGCTACCTCTAAGTTACTAATTTGAATATCTGTCAGAGTATAGCCAAAAAGATCCTATTGTTCTGCTCTGCAGAATACTGTAATGTGTTGAGCAGATGGCAACAGTGAGCTTCTTAGGCAGCACTGGATTTTTTTTTCTTCTTCTAACCAAGTAGCGGCTGATTCTTTCTCTCATACCCTTTCCTGTGACATGCCTCTAAACTTTTGCTTCTATTTTTCCTTAACTGCAGCTTGTCATATCCTGGCATATAAATTGTGGTTAATTTAAAGTGTGCTGGAAAATCTCTTGTGTTTATACCCATTGCCTCTCAGATTGAGAAATAATAATACCTCTGAGAATAGGTGAAATAAAACAGCCTGATCCCCCCCCCATGTATATCATAATAAATGTTAGCACATTGAATGCCTGAAAATAGATTTAATTAATTTTTAATTCTGACATGTCCTTTCTATGCTCCTGACCTGGACTCATAATTTTAGCATGACTTAACAACATTTAAAAGCATGGAAGCACTTTTAAGTGTAGGTATGGATGTAAACATATTTAAATAAAACATAAGATTAATCATAAACATTTAAGAAATCGTACTTTGATCCCGTCTCAGCTTTGGATGAAAAGAAAGTTTTCTTCAATTCCATAGTACTTGTGTACAGAATTCTTCAAGCACTCAATAGTACAAGTTCCAGATGCTGCCTAGTACTGACTGACTGGCTACCCATTTTGGGGGAGGCAGGGAGATTTCCCTCCAAGAATCTGCTGCTGTGTTACTGGAGACTGATTTAAAATACCGTCTAACCTGTCTGAGTTTTCAGCTGCAAATACATTCTTAGTTTATGTTCTGCTGAGACACATTAAGATTATAGTCTTCCCTGAACATTTCTCAGGTCAATTAAGCTAAAGCTTTACTGTCATGGGAAACCAGTTTTGCTCCTATGTGCATGATTGTCTTTCAACTTATTGTAGTTGAGATATAAAGGAAAACAGAATTGAGATAGATCCTTCTCCTTATCTTCCTGCACTTTGAGCTCACTGGAGCCATGAGGGTAAAGGTTCCATCCATGTTGAAATATGTAGGGTGATAAAATAGGGGAGGGCATATATAGGTGAATGTGTATTATTCATAAGGATGAAAATGGACAGATGTGAGACCAACACATGCCATCCAATTTAGTCCCTTGTTGTTTGTGGGTAATTAATTTGAATCTCTGTGAATGAAACTTCTTGTCAAGTTATATTGGGTTTTGGATCCATAGTAATTTCATTTTATGATGAAACTAAAAATGAATGAATGATTTTAAAAGGAAAGTTAATGGACATGGTCATAAAAAATCTATTATCTAAGGAAGTATGTTACCATATTAGAAAATGAGAATTATCAATAAATATAATGTAACCCAGGAGAATTCTTACTATAGTCTTCCTTCCTGAAAACTCAAGCACTTTACCAAAGTTGTAATAGAGACAATTTATTTGCAGATTTGATGTTCTGAAATATAACAAAAATGAGAGTAATGAACTGGCTAGAACAATATTGCCTCTGTTTTAAGATCCACCAAATGAATAATTTACAATGTATTTTAATAAAGTAATAGCAACTCTATTAAATTAAGTCTAATTTTATTTTTGTTCTGATAACTTCCACTGTTTGCAAATGACTTTTGGCATGCTGCTGAAAAGCTATGATTTGTAATCTGGAAAATATTGCAAAGTTCTTATTTTAACTGGGACGTGTTAGCTCAGCGGTTAAGATCCTTGGCTTGTCGGCTGGAAAGCAGACAGCCAGATTTGAGACCCAAGTGCCATATGATGGGGTGAGTTTGAAAGCATGCAAATGCGAGTAGATAAATAGGAACCACTTTGGTAGGAAGGTAATAGCCCTCCAGGACACCATGCTGGCCACATGACTGTGGACAAGTCTTCGGACAGTGCTGGCACAATGACAGTACTGTCTCAAAGGCAAATGGAGATGAGCACCACCCCTTATAGTCAGCAACGACTAGCAAATAAAATCTGCAGGGCCTGCATTATCTTTTTAATCTTATTTTAATTTCTTTAAAGATTTATCTCCTTTCCCTCTCCCCCCTATCCCAGTAGTTTTGAAAAGCAAAAACATTGCAGAAGATTTCTAAAAATCTAAATTAAAAATACACTATATACTGGCTACTACTTTGGCACAAACAACTAGAAACCAAGTATATAGTGCTTTTAGACAGAGGCATAGAAAAATAACAATAAATGTGTTTACAATTCATCTTTTAATCTAGGAATAAATTAATTTCTAAATTAGAGTATGTTTGGGAAGAAGTTGTTGTTCTCTGTTTTTCCACATTTGATTTTTGGTGTCATAAAAACTTTCTCTCCATTTTTCCCCAGAGCTCACACTTGTTTCAATCGTCTTGACCTTCCTCCTTACCCATCGTTCTCCATGCTCTATGAGAAGCTGTTGACAGCTGTTGAAGAAACAAGCACATTTGGTCTTGAATAAGACACAAATTGTCTAACCCAGTATCTGGGATTTTTGTGAATCACTCCCCCAAAATACACAAATGCTTACAGCAAGTGGCAAAGACAAAAACTATTGTACAGTGCAATTGGAAGAATGGGACTTTATGAATGAGAAAAACTGTAACAGCTGCATGAGTACTCTAGAGCAAGGATTGTGGCCTTGTTCCTCTGAGCACCAAATGTTTAAAACTTAGTCGGATTTTTTAAAAAATGACAAGAGATTAGCAACAATTAGACCGCTGCAAAATCTAATAATCTCAAAAATGGATTTCATCAAAATATTTGAACAGAGTTCAGTGAAATACAAAGATTGTTAGCTTGCTGCTAAATTGTAAGAGGATAAGTAAAAAATGCTTTTTAAAAATCAAATAGGAGTTATTTCCCAATGGTACACTACTATATGTCTTACACAATACAAAAATATGCTATATATGCTATACCTAAATCTTTGTGTGCCTGCATGACATCTATTGCATTTCAAAGATACAGCACAAAGAACAGTTATTTTCTGCAGCTTAACAAGGGTAGGAAGAAAAGTTGGCAGCAAAAGATGGTGTGAACAGAAAGACTTTTAATTAGGAAAACCTGTACAATTGTATATGCAAATCATGTTTAGCAGAAGGAGAGCTATTGTAAGAGATTAATGGTTAACTTTATTCTTTATACTGCATGAAGGCTTTTTAAAAAAATAATGTGAGTTTATCACAGCATATCAGGAAGAAGAAAGCCTCTTACACAGTGACTTTTGTTTATTTTTATAAGTTCATAATATTGATTTTCTTAGGGTGTAAATAAGAAAATAGACCTTTTTTGTTCTTTTCACTTTTCCATGCTTAAATAGTTCCTGTGTTCAATTCTTTACACACTTAAGGTGTTTGTGTGTGTGTGTGTGTACACACACACACACAAACACACACCTTTATTTTTATAAAGATAAGGTATTCCTAAAACTATTTTTTGCACCGAATGTACCAAAGTCAAAGGGATATTGTGAATTAAATAACAAAAAATATGTATCACTTCATCCAAAATCTATAGGAGCTACTTTAAAGAACCTGATTTTTATTTCCCAGTTACATTCTAGTTAATGTCGGCATTCTGCACAGTTAAATAATAATTTTTAAAGGTCGCTACATGTAATAATGTGTAATATGCATTTTATTTCAAATGCACTTATTTTCCTCCATTAACTAATTTCATTAGAGCTGAATACAGATGCAGCTGAGTACACGTTTCATATTTTGCTGCCTTTTTACTTTTGTACAGCACTATTATAAGCATTACAATGGATCTGGAAAAACAAGAGGACTAGCACCTAAATGGATGAACCACTTTGTGTCACTCTCACATTTAGCAGCAAACTGTCTCCAAGATGTAAATTGTTTGAAGTGTCTTTCTAAACCCACATTTTCACTGATTAGTTTTCTTATAAATGTTTCTTAAAATGAAGTACTTTTCTATGGTTTATCTGAAAGCATGAATTCACCATGTCAAATATGCTTTTAATTTTAGAAACATTAAAAGGGATTGAACTTGTTTATAAAAATCTCCTGTGCTGAAAGACCAGTTTCCTAAATGGCAGAGGAGAAAGGGGTGTCTAGTTTTTTACTCTGGTTCCGGTGATCACCAAGAATGAATACACGGCACGTAATTTACTTCTTTACTCTTGATGGACATGGATGATATTCAGGCCATTGCCATTCCTGTCTCTTAGAAACAGACTGGGATAAATGCATTTTAAATTAGACATTGCTATGAAAAAAGCTAGATTTCATTCACCTGAAATCTAGCTTAGCTACAGTGATGTCAAATGGAGGCTAGTTCTACATCTTTCCTAAGTAAGATTTTGATTCTGTTTGAGCCAATGCAATGAGAGGAAATCATGGTCAGCCTCAAAATCAAGATAAAATGTCTGTTCTTAAATACAATTGTATATACCTCAGTTTCTGCTTTTTCTAAATTGGTAAAAAAAAAAAAAAAAACCCGCAAAGAATTCAGTATTTCACCAACAGATAGGCACTTTCTCTACAATTGGCAAACAATTGAACAAATCTCAGAATGATTCATGTTTCAAGAATTTAGTACATGACTCACTTCATTTTAGATTTTAAAAAGTATAAAAATGCCCATAGATTTTGTGTTGAATTTGTTTGCTAATTTATAATCCAGTAGACTATATGTGCAAGGGATCCTGTTGTCCTGTGAGGAGGAAAATTCTGCTTTTTCAACCTGGTATCCTAGTTCTACTTAGATTCACTTTGTGTGCTCATAATCTATATTCTATATTCTTTTATTTGTTACTCCAGAAAAAATTGAACAAGTTATTTATTTGACATGGAAAAAAATGGTATGTTCAAGGTCTGGTTTTATTAAGACTAAAAATAATTTTATATTAATTAAACAGGCACTGCACACACAATTTCATCCATATCAAATATGTAACTCTATTAACTGCAGAGTTACATGAAATGTTGACTTCCTATGGCTGAGAGAGGAACTAGCCCAAGGTTACCCAACTGGCTTTGTACCTAAGGTGGAAGTAGAACTTGTGGACTCTCAGTTTTTAGCCTGATACATTAACCACGGCAAATATCTGGATGTTGTAAGATGTGTTATCTTACATTATCCAATTTTTTTGGGTTTTTTACCAGCTCTATTATTTTGAACAAAGTGATTCTATTATACACAAATCCAGGGTGTAATATGAACAATCCTATCACTTCTGATTAGATTAGGAAAACATTTAAAGTGAAATTCAATTCTGATCAAAAGACCAGCCTATGTACAGCCTAAGATAAAGCCTTTGTTCACGGAATACATAAATAGGCTCAACATATTATCTCCAAGGGAAGTTGGAAATCTAGCAATAGCATCTGGCAGAGCTTCTGAAGAAAAGTTTCTGGCAGGTCATAAAGTTGGCAGAGAATATTAGGTTGGCATTTTGCTCGCTTTTTTTAAGCTGTGGGAATAAATTCTGTGATTCCTCTCGTGCTTCCAGAAATTCACTTTTTAACATTGAGAATTGTATCTTTTTGTTTATGCTCTGACATCTCCAAACAACTATAGCTGTTTGTAAAGCAACTATAAATAACTGTAGGTTATTTATTGCAGATGTCATCCAGGTCATCTTAATGTTGCAACAGATGTTACCATGGTTTCTGAGATTCTCTTTTTGGACTTAGGGAAATTCAGTGGAAAAATGTTGACTTCCTGAAACTTTTTACTAATGTTAGAGCTACTGTGGTTTATTATGAAGAAATACTAGCTTTTTGAAAATCTGGTTTTATTGAATTATCCAGTTCTAGTCTAATATCTTAACCACTATACCAAACGACACTTTACAGTGACGAAGTAATTACTTTGGAGGAGCAAAAATAGATTCAAGTTAATACAGTCTCTACTTACTGCTCAAAAGCTTTTTCAGACATGAGGTTGAACCTTCAACAATGTCCCAAGGCAGCCAATTATCTACTTGGCTATGTTCTTTTTTACATGAGTATCAAAAGAGGATTAAAGCTGGAGGTGGGGACTAATCTGGAGTCTTAACAGCAGCAGCTCTATAATGAATAGCGTGGAATACTTGTAATCATAGTATTTTTATGTTTTAATAGTTTATATCCTAACTCCACTATATTTGATGACTGACAAACATGCAAATTGAGATTTAAGCCCTATTTATGGCTTCTTCCCAAATGTGCTACCGGTAGTTTCCAAGTAAAGTTGTGGCACTGCTTTGTTGTAGAGGTGATCATATAATTATCCTAAATTTAAATTTTCTTTTTGTATGGTGAAACCAGTTGTAGTGTCCAAACACAGCTTCAGACTTGCAGCTCACAAATTCTAGGTTCCTCCAGATATTATAGTTCAGTAAAATCGTATCCGTTTGTTTTGCATCCTTATTTGGGGAGGAAAAATGCCCTTTTAAATTATTTCTGCTGGGAAACAAATGGAGAGATTTGAATCCAACACTAATTGAATTTGTTTTGGGGCTTTCAATTCCAGTGATAATATTTTTTTCTGATGGGGGCAGCTAGGCTCGAGAAAGAATGTAGTATTATTGTGGACCCAATCCTTCACCAAAGCTACAACTCTGAAAGGTTATGCAGAACACTCTTTTTTTAGTCTTCGGCTTTTGAAATGTCTTATGGTTTTCTCTTGTTAATTATTTTCAACCCAATAGAATCACTTTCCAAAACCAGAGCAGAAAAGGACTATATTTTGTGAGGCAGAAGCCACCAAAATGAAGCTTGAATTTTAAAAAATGAACATCTATGTAGCTTTGTGATGAATTTGTTTTTGAAGAAAGGGGTAATCCTATCACTGCTTAAAGAAGCTATGGTTTACCCCCCTCCTCAAGAAGCCATACTAGATCTGATGTTTTTGATAACTTTTGTTCTATCTCCAATTCTTTCTTAAGGAAGATGATTTGAATCCTTTCAATTGGGTTTTAGACTAGAGTACAGGAAAGCAATGGCATCAATCACACTTCTTAATTATTTTTAGCAAAAGTGGAATGGGGTTGTGTATTCATCCTGACTTTCCTTGACCTGTTAGTGGCTTTCAATCATACTATCTTTCTAGATCAGTTCTGGGGACTAGGAATAAGAGGCACACTTCTGCATTGGTCCTTCTCCTTTGTCCAGGACCAGTTGCAATCAGTGCTGAAAGGAGAAATCTAGTCCATGACCTCTTTTCTGTGGGATTCCTTGGGTGCTCAATCTTTCTCTCAGTTTTAACATGTACATGAAGTTGCTGGGTGAGGTAATCCATTGGCACCAGTGAGGATATCATCAATATGCTGATTATACCAAGATCAACACCTCTATCCCAGGCCAATCAAAGGATGCCAGGAGAATTCTGTCTCAATGTTTGGAGGCTGTGAGGGTCTGGATGGGGAAGACCACTCTTCAGCTCAACCATAGCAAGATTGGCTGTGAGTTTTTGGGCCCACGAAATCTAGTATTTTTCCACCTTTAGTTCTGGATGGGGTTGCTTACTCAGAACTGGTGTGTAATCAAGGGATCCCCCTGGACTCATGGCTTTTCTTTGGAGGTAGCAGCTGTAGCCAGGAGGACTTTCGCACATTTTCATCCTGTGTGCCAGTTGCACCTTGCTATGCCTGTGTTGCACTTCAGTTCCATGAACTGTACTGGCTCCTAGTGTAATTCCGGGTAGAATTCAAGGTGTTGGTTGACACCCAAAGCCTTTCATGCCGCGAAGCTGGGTTATTTGTTTCTTTCTTAACTCTCCAGGTCTCAAAGAAGAAGAATGCTCTGGATTCCATCAAGAAGGTCCCTAGGAAATGGTTGTTTTGTGTTATGGGGTCTGCTGTCCGGAACAAGATTAGATCCCAAGATTAGATCCCTGCTGCTTTTTCCAAAGCTTTAAAGACTTGGATGTGCTCCAAGGTGTGGGGATTGGGAGGTTTTAGATGGCGTGTGAGATAAAGCTTAATTGTACTGTGGAGTGTTGTACTGTTGGGTTTTTCATGTAATCACTCTATGCTTTTATATTTTGTGGCATTGTTTTTAATGTGTTATCAACTGCCCATAGTTAGATCTACAAAATGGGCATCCATACATCTGTTTTATAAATTCCCCAATTCATTCTTAAGAGAGATACAACGGAATAGCAGCTAAGTTAATTCCCCTCCTTTTTCGTTCCTTGTCATTCAACCCATAAGGGAAAGGGCGAGAAAATTAGATTTGTTTCACATGGAACAATCCATGTGAAGATGGCACTTCAAAGTTAATGCTAAAATGGCATGAATATATAAATGACTTACAGTTTGACCTTGATATTTCTAGCTATAAAAGTTAAAGGGAAGCTGTGGAATTCTGAATAGACATTTGCAAATAATTCTAATCTGAAAGAGAACTAAGAAATTAAGGAAAGGTAGAGATTTTAATCTTAGAGTTTAATGAAGCAACATGTGACACTAATGACCAACTTAAATTAATGCATTAGTTACAGGACAGCAGTTACATGTAGAGAAAGTAATGCTAGCTACTGTAGTTTTGGCTGTCAGTGTATACTTGGCCATTAACATTTGCAGGACTCCAACATAGAAATTGGTTTTGAAAGACCAGCTTTCTGATCTATTGTACAAAAACAGTCCCATTATTGCCAAAATCCCTACCTTTTGAAATGTGTGGCACCAACAGTTTTTTTTAAATATTCAAAATTACTTGGTTTTTAAAAATAAATTCATCTGAAATTGATTTCAAACCTTTAAAGTGTATTTTTAAGTTGTCCCTTTTGGCATCATGTTTAGTTTTTAGATTATTTACACTGATTTTATAGTTTTATTATAATATGGTTTCATTGTGAATGATGCTAGTATTGAGAGAGCTGTATAACCTTTGAACATATTATATTAAATGTTTACAATAAATATACAGGAACCTCCATGTGCGGAAGAAGAGGATATTTCAAATGCCTATTTCCTGAAAAGTTCATCAATGGGCAGGTCATGAGGGAATGAAGGGATCTTAAAGTTGATTGATCATATATCACATGAGTAAAATTATAGATTACTGAAATGTGAAGGCACTGTCTTTGTCTAGGACACAATGTAAAAGAAGTGTTGAATCATGTTTATTTTTATTTATTTTTATGTTTATTCGTTTATGTTTATTATTATACAGTTAAAGCTAATGTATTTTCTTCTAAAGAGAAATCAATTTGTCTATACAATACTTACAAGGATAGGGTGGAATTCTCTCACTCCTCCCTGCTTCCTGCTTTGGATATTTAATTGCCTATTAGCACTGTCTGACTCAGCTGTTAAGTTCTTAACTTTGCATATAGAATATGCATCACACATTGTTAGGTCTACAGTGCTGTGCTCTGCAATTATCTTCACATAACTAGCGCAGTCTGAAGATTGTTACCTTAGCCTTGTTTCCTATAGCTATTTTTTTTCTGGTGAGGAAATAAGAAAAGCTATTTTGAAGGAAAATGATTTAAACAAATTACTTTTTCCCCAAGTTTTTTATTTTTTTATAAATGTATCAAATCAATGTGTGAACAGTGTGGCACCTGGGTGTCTTACATTCTAATACAAATAAAACTAATCATAATTATTACATTCAATCAACTTATGTATTACTAAAAATAATACACATTTATGTTAAGTTGCAATCTATCATTGTTCAGTTGTTCCACATTTTCTCTTATTATTACTATTTTTTTCTTGTGAGGAAATAAGAACAGCTGTTCTGAAGGAAAA
This sequence comes from Natrix helvetica, assembly GCF_964273705.1. Taxonomy (NCBI): domain Eukaryota; kingdom Metazoa; phylum Chordata; class Lepidosauria; order Squamata; family Natricidae; genus Natrix; species Natrix helvetica. The sequence goes on along the minus strand of NC_138548.1, from coordinate 178,689,385 downwards.
TGATTCAAGCAAAGTCTGCAGAGTACAGTGGATCCAATAAAATAAGTGGAATGACTGTTTTTCTAAAATGGTAGATGCATTGAGTGATGATGTAGGCCTTAAAAGAGCCTTGTGTGCCCTCGTCCAGTATTATAATTACAATAAACTGGACATAAATTAGCAGAAAACCAAGGTTATGGCCTTTGCAAAAATGCCCAAACTCTGCTCATGGTATCTTAATGCTCATAATGTAGAGCAAATAACGCCCTTTAAGTACTTAGTGGTGGTCATTCATGCCACTGGCTCAAGAAAAGCACACAGTGAATATGCCTCTGGTCAAAGATCAGCAAACGCCACTCTCAATTTTTTGTTCCTGCCACAATTAAGCACTTTCTGGCCAAGTCATTAGCACAGCTTCTATACGGGACCTTGCTCGGACCCTCAGCTTCACGTTTCACACAACTGGAAAGAATTCAATCCAAATTTATTAGAGCAACTCTCCAGATGCCACTTCGTGTCTCAAATGCACTTCTGTGCCTGGAGACAAGATTGATAAAAATTGAAGCAAGGATTTGTATAGCTTCTTTAAATCTTTGGCTAAAGCTTAATTTTTTCCTGCAAGGCCTTGCTCCATTAATCCTCTAAGACAAATTCTCCTCTTCATGGATCAAGGCCATCAAGTCCAACCTTGCCAAACTAAGCTTCTCTCCAGCCGCAATATTCAAGTTGGACTACGACCAAACAAAACAAACCTTGCGACAAAGGGCAGAGGACATTGAGAGGCAAGTGGACTTAGGGAAAGCTCCATTGTTTTTGGTTTCAGACTCTATATATTGTTACTCCTGCCAGTTATCTTAGCCAGTTGGAAACAGCAAACCACCAGAAAGCATTTTCACTTGCATGGTGTTATGCGCTTCCATTGTCCATCCTGTACAGCAAGTATAAAAAGATACCATTGATTGAAAGACTGCTCCTGTGGCTCGGGAGAGTGGAGACCGTTGGACACATACTCCTTCGATGCTCTTCCTATAGAGTTATTTGGGAAAAAACATATCCCCCAATAATTGACAGGTATCCTGGCCATTCTAACACTGCTTATCTCCAATGGCTGCTTAAGGATGAACAGACTGTGATTACAGCACAGGTGGCTAGATTCTGTACAGCAGCACTGAGAATTCATTGGAAACACTTGATTAATCCACCATAGCTGTTCTACACAAATAATGTAGCAAACTTCTTTGCATTACTACTCTTCTGCATTTTAATATTTAATGACTTAAATGTATTTAATGTTTAAGGATTCGTATTATATAGTTAGGCCAGGAGTGGGTTCTGGCTTCTGTTGCTGCCGGTTCACTCAGGGATGTGCTTCGCACACACATGTTCTTGATGCGCGCTATGTACGTATGCACAGTAAAAAATTGCTTCTGCGCATGCAGAGAAGCGAAAAACAAGATGGCGCCAATAGAACTGGTTTGGGGCGTGGCCGGCTGAGTTACTACCTACTTGGCTGAACCAGTCCGAACCGGTAGGAACCCACTTCTGAGTTAGGCCATGCAACGACAAAAAGGTTAGTCATTACCGTACCATGTCGGACAAATGGTTGTCCAATCTCTTCTTTAAAATCTCCAGTGATGGAGCACCCATAATCCATTCCACGGATTAATTGTTCTCATACCAGGATATTTCTCCTTATTTCTAGGTTGGATCTGTCTTTGATAAGTTTCTGTTTGTTGCTTCTGGTTCTCCCTTCAGAGAATAAAACACTGCTATCATGTCGTACCTAGTACTTCTGTTCATTAGACTAGACAAACCTAATTCCTACAACCATTCTTTGTATGTTTTATCTTCCAGTCCCCTAATCATCTTTGCTGCTGTTCTTTGCACCCTTTCTAGAGGCTCAATATCTTTTTGTATCGTGGCAACCACCAAAGCTGGATGCAGTATTTCAAGTGGGGTCTTACCAAGGCATTATAAAGTGGTATTAACACTTCACATGATCTTGATTCTATCTCTACGTTAATGCAGTCGAAGACTGCATTGCCTCCCCCCTTTTGTGTGCATGTGTGGCTGCAACACACTGTTGACTCAAACTTACCTTAATTTTCAGAGTATAAGATGCACTGGAGTATAAGACGCACCAAGGTTTTGAAGAGGCAGATTTTAAAAAAAGTTTTTGCACTCTGCAGACCTCCCAAAAATGGCCCATTTTCACTGTTTTTTTTCCTTTAAAAGGGGGCACAAATAGCCTTTAGGAGGCTTGTAGAGTGGTCCTGGGGGAGTGGAGGTTGCCCCCAAATGAGCAAAAAATGGCCCATTTTTTGTAAAAATGGGCTTGTTTTTTGTCAAAAAAAAGAGGGCACGCATAGGCTGTCAGGCCTGTACTTATGTTTCTTTTAGGATCTTTGGCCTGCCACACTTTCTTATAATTTCCTATGATGTTTCATTAGTATAGCAGTTGGGAGGGGGGAATAGAAAGGAGTAGAATTGTGGAATGTATTGTTGTCATTCTTTTATAGAAGCTCAAGGTCATCTTTTGTCTCCGCACCTCGACACCTGACCGGAAGCAGAGGGGTGTAGATGCCAGCGTGGAAGATGATGATTGGAACATGTGATGGATTATGGGGTGTGGGGATAGATCATGAACTTTCAACTGGGTGGAATTCCAGGAAGAACATTAGAGTTGGAATTCCATAGACGTGCTAACTTGCCTGTATGAATAAATTGGAACTTTAAGGATGATTCTGTCTTGGTCTCTGATTGATTTAATGCATGATATTTAGAACGCTGACATTATTCCAACTCTACCTTTAAAATGAAAGAGCTAGCACACACACCCCTCGTCCGGGGGGGGGGGGCTGGTGATGGAGGGTGCTGAATTCCCAATGCTGACCGGGACAGCATAAAATATCAGCAAAGAATTATGAGAAAGCTTTTGGAGATAAGAAGCTGAGAAAAACGCTTCTCTGTATACTTCAAAGGCAAAGGAATCTGCTTCAAGATTATTGCATCTGGCAAGAGGACGGAGGGGGGTGGAAAAGACTTTTCTACACCCGGTTAGAAGATGAAAGGAATGGAGATTCAAGCCATCCCCACGCAGTCATCTCTGATTGGCTTCCCGGACCATCTCGGACAACTAAATGTGAGTGCATGCTCCCCCTCCTTCCCCCAGCTTGGAAGCAAGGCTTGGAAAAAAACTTTGGAGTGGAGGTTTTGACTCCTTCCAGACAGCAATAAATGAAATGGCTTATTACCCTGCAACTGAGTGGGAGACAGATTCCCTATCAAAATGGGAATTTCAATCCAGCCAGCAAGAAGGGATTTGGCCAGCATCTTTCACTTGCCAGCCACAAATTGGGCTGCAACCAGTGAATGAAGCACCACCAGATTGGGCTTTCTTCCCAGAGTATGGATGGATAAGATGCCACTGGGCAACTCCTTTTCCATCAACATGGGAAAATGCTCCAAGCCAGCAGAGGGCACCTACTTGGCCCATAACTCCTCCAAGCCAACAGAAGGATCCTTGGCACATAAAACCCCCTAGCCAGGCATCATTGGTTGAACTGAAAACCGTGAAGCAGGCAACCCCAGGATAGGTCTTAACCCCAGGTCATGGATGGGAGGAATGCCAGTAGGCACCTGCCCTCCCTCAGCAGATGGCACCATGGCAGAAAATTGGGCAGTGGCCAACCAAGGGATTGACCTCCCCACCGGTTACAGTTACACCTGCGATGCCCCAAAAGGTTCTTACCCCACCTTCCTACAGAGAAGCAATCTCCACAAGGGAAGAAGCATTTACCAAGGGGGAAGCTGCAAAGTGGAGAGCAGTCCAATGTGATGAGGAGGTTCTGAAGTTTAGAGATGTAACCAGGTTCCATTCCTCAGGGGGGCCAATGCCACCATTGTTGTCAACTTGGCCACAGAGCGTCAGAGTGCTTGGCTCCAGCCCCGATATCACAAACGTGCGCACCAACCACCACGGCGGTAAAGAGAGGGTCCCAGATGCCACCACAGAAGAGTCATCTGGGCCAACAACCTCTGGAAGATGATCCCCAACTTAAGGTGATGAAGTGTCCTACCAAGGGGGAGGCCTCAGAAGAGGAAAAGGGCAAACAATCTCCGGAGGAGGATCCCCAACTTAAGGTGACAAAGAGTCCAACTAAGGGGGACGCCTTGGAGGGGGAAAAGCCCAAACGACCTCTGGAAGAGGATCCCCAACTTAAGGTGACAAAAAGTCCTACCAAGGGGGAGGCCTCGGAGGAGGGAGTTGCTGAAGAGCAAACGTGTGTACCAATCGCCACGGTGGTAAAGAGAGGGCCCCAGATGTCACCACAAAAGAGTCATCTGGGCCACCAACCTCTGGAAGAGGATCCCCAACTACAGGTGACAAAGAGTCCCACCAAGGGGGAGGCCTCGGAGGAGGAAAAGGACAAGCTGTGGATGATTGAATCCAAGAGCCCAGAACCTACAGCACCTGCAGCAGAGAGCCCTAAACGGCCAAGGGAAGAGGTTGCAATGGAATTCATCATGGAACTCCCAGACAGCAGTGGGAACAGAGTAATTTGGACAGTTATTAATTTGGTTTCTAAGCAGGCACACTTCATTGCTTGCTCAGGATTGCCATCCGCAAACGAATTAGCAAAAAATTTGCGAAACACATTTATTGCCTGCACGGAATACCCAAGAGGATCATTTCAGACCGCGGAATCCAGTTCACAGCTAAGTTCTGGAGAGAGGTCCTGAGATCCATTGGGTCCACACAAGAACTGAGCTCAGAGGTTCATCCCAGCATGAACTGCGCAGCAGAGAGAGCCAATGCGGTGGTGGAACAATACATCCAATGTTTTGTGGACTATCAGCAAGACAACTGGTCGGACTTGCTACCCTTCGCCGAAGTGGTGTACAAGGATGCGGTCCACAGCAGCACAGGATTAACTCCTTTCCAGATTACCAGTGGCATGGAAGTTGTTGCCATGCCTGAGTTGCCTAGAGAACCTCCTTCCTTCATGTCTTTGAATGAATGGATGGACATGCTAAAGAACGGATGGGAGAATAAGAAGAAGGCTCTAGCAGTTGCGGCAGAAGCCTACAAGAAGCAAGCTGATCAACATCGCTCGATCCAAAACCCCTTCCGTGAGGGGGACAAAGTTTTTGTATCTACCAAATATATAAGATTAGGAATGCCTAGTAAGGAATTGGGTCATTAATTTCTAGGCCCATTCCCAATAGTGAAGATAGTTAACCCAGTTACAGTTCAACTCAGTCTACCCAGAAGTCTAGGGAAAATTGACCCTGAATTTCATTGTAGCTTGTTGAAACCAGTAATTGGGTGTAACATAAGAGCATCCACCCAAGCTCAATCTCCTCCTGTAGTGATAGAAGGGGAAACACAATCTGAGGTGGAAAAAATTGTAGACTCCAGGCTGAATGGGGATTGCTTACAGTACTTAGTGCAATGGAAGGGTTACCCTTGGTCTGAAGCTACTTGGGTGAACAGTGGGAACCTAAAAGTGGAGAAGTTAGTAAAGCAATTTCATGAGAACTTTCCCGATAAGTCAAATGGTCCCCTTGGGGGGAGGAGAGGTGGTTAATTTTGTTATGTTAACTTTTATGTTATTCTCTTTTCAGGAAACGTTTTTCTTCTGAGGAGAGGCCGCCTGTCAGGCCTGTAGTTATGTTTCTTTTAGGATCTTTGGCCTGCCACACTTTCTTATAATTTCCTATGATGTTTCATTAGTGTTGCAGTTGGGAGGGGGGAATAGAAAGGAGTAGAATTGTGGAATGTATTGTTGTCATTCTTTTATAGAAGCTCAAGGTCATCTTTTGTCTCCGCACCTCGACACCTGACCAGAAGCAGAGGGGTGTAGATGCCAGTGTGGAAGATGATGATTGGAACATGTGATGGATTATGGGGTGTGGGGATAGATCATGAACTTTCAACTGGGTGGAATTCCAGGAAGAACATTAGAGTTGGAATTCCATAGACGTGCTAACTTGCCTGTATGAACAAATTGGAACTTTAAGGATGATTCTGCCTTGGTCTCTGATTGATTTCATGCATGGTATTTAGAACGCTGACATAGCCCTTATGAGGCTTAAAGAGTGCTTTTGGGAGCAGGGGCAAAATTGAGCAAAAAATGGCTCGTTTTTCACTCATTTGTGCCCTCCCCAGCCCCCAGGAGCACTCTGCAAGGCTCCTAAAGACTATGCACAGCCATTTTGGTGAAGGGGTGGAGTTTCAGGAGGCAAAAAATACTGTATAAGACGCACCCAGATTTTCAGCCTCTTTTTTGAGGGAAAAGGGTGCGTCTTATAGTCTGAAAAATACGGTAAGTGTTGTCCTAGATTTCCCTCACAGTTACTACTATTGACCAGATACCACGTATTCCGTACCTGTGCATTTGATTTTTCTTGCTTAAGTGTAAAATCTTACTTTTCTCACCATCACATTTCATTTTGCTGGATAAGACCAGTGTGATATGACAATGACAGTTTTTCCCCATTGCTTCCTTAGCACTCTAAATAGAGTATCCATTTAATTATTTAAGGTACCCCAGAAATTAGTGCTAATATACTTAATTATTTGAATTATTTTTCCAGAAATGGACAAACTGATTTGGGGGGGGGGGGGGTTCTGAACAGTTCTCTTGATTGAATTGCAATGTCTTTGTAAATAAGCAGAGAAAAGATTTTCTTTAAAAAATGTCAGATATGGATCTTGTTATACTTAGTAGAAAACTTTTTGAAGAAACAGTTCTATCAATATTATTTTTCTACATGTAAATGTATTTATACGCTCATATAATTCCACTGTAAAAAACTTACACTTAAATACAGGATCATTTGTAGGAGAAGAGGTATATGTGTTGCTCTAAACAGATAAAAGCAATAAAGTATTTTTTACAATAGATAATCCTCTACAAAAAAAGGATCAATAGAGAGCAGATTTTGAATTCCCAGTCAACAATTAGCTCCTGGTTGGCCGACTGGTTGCCTGCCTTCTTCTTGCCTTCTTATCAATGATTGTGTGTGTGTGTGTGCGTCTGTGCGTGTGTATGTTTGAATATATATGTATAAAAATAATAAGAATGTATTTTTGGAGAGATATAAGTGTGGCCATTGGATTGAATTGAATTGAACTTTATTTGGCAAAATATGTTTAGACACACAAGGAAATTGTTTCCGGTATAGAAACACTCGGTGTACATGCAAAGCAACACAATCATCATCATCGTCCCAATAAAAAGGGGAGGAGGGAGTAAGAAAAATAAGGATAAATAATATCAATATAGCCACACTACATGGGTAAATATATATAGACATTGGACAGCACTGTGAGAATTAGGTGTAATGGCACAAGAGAAAAAAAATATCTCCCTATGTCTAATTGTTTTGGCATGCAATGCCTCAGAGTAGTGATGGTGAACATGCATGTGGTCGTCTGGGCTGCAATCCGGACAAGGAGCCAGGGGGCATGTGCATGCTGGAAAACAAACTTCCAGTTTCCGGCGTGCGCATGTGCTCCAACCAGCAAGTCTTCAGGTTTCTGCCGGGCATGTACACATGCCAGTCAGCTGGCCAGCGTGCATGCTCACACCGGAAAATGGAAGACCAGCTCTTCTGGTTTCCGGCACTGCAGCATGCACGAACGCCTGCTGATTGTTGCATGTGCATGCGCGCCAGAAACTGAGAAGAGGAATGAGCGATTCTGCATGTGCCTGCCATAGGTTCGCCATCCCGTCCCTATAGTGCTGTCCTGAGGAGATGAATTGAAACAGTTTAGGTCCAGGATGTGAGGGGTCTGCAGGTATCTTTTCAACATTCCTTCTCACCTACACCATATTCAGGTCTTCTATGGAAGGCAGGCTGGTTGCAATTGTTTTTTCTGCAGTCCTAACTATCTGTTGGAATCTGTGCCTGTCCTGTTTGGTTGCTGTACCAAACCAGACAGCTAGAGAAGCACAAATGACACTCAGTAATTCCTCTGTAAAACTTTTATCAACAGCTCCTGAGGCATTCTGAACTTCCTGAGTTGACGCAGGAAGAACATTATTTGTTGTGCCTTTTAATGAAGGTTCTAATGTTAAGTGTCAAGTCCTGGGAGATTATAGAAAACTGGAAGGACTCTGCTGCTAATACTGTGCTATTAAATATAGTAAGAGGTGGTAAAATAGAAGGGCTCCTCCTAAAATCCCCTTTCATCTCTACGGTATTAAGCATGTTCAGCTCCAGATTGTTACAAATGTACCACAGGGCCCACAATTTCATGTAGTTGTTAAAAAGGAGCAGAGAGACTATTGAACCCTGCAGCACCCACAAAGGAGCGGCCATGGACTGAACCTCTTGCCTCCTGTTAACACCAATTAGAACCAGCTATGGAGAAAGGAATGAAATCAGTGCAACACTGCACTACCCAGTCCCAAATTCCACAGCTGGTCCAAAATGATACCATGATTAATGATATTGAAAATCATCAAGAAGTAAGGAGAACGTAGATTATGGCACTTTCCTTAGATAATCCCACCTATGCCAATGATCATCAACAAGACAACCAATGCCGTTCCCGTTCCAATGACCAGGCTTGAAACCTGACTGAAAGGGGTCTAGATAATCTCTTTCATCCAAGATCCTCTGGAGATGCAACACAACCACTTTTCCCATGTCCTTCCCTAGAAAGGGAAGATGGGAAATTGTATGAAAAATGTCTTGTATGGTGAGATTTAATGATGGCTTCTTAAGGACGGGGAGGACCACAGTCTCCTTAAAAGTTGTCGGGAACACACACATCCTCCTGCAGTGATGCATTAATCACTTCATGCACCCTCCCGGAATTCACCTCCCGGAACCTTTCAATAACCAGGAGGAATGGGGATATAAGAAGCAAATAATTGCACTAACAGCCTTGAGTCTACTTCCTCAGGTCCAGCAGGATCAATCAGCTCCCAGATAACAGGGTAAGTCCATCCTTTGGGCATCTGTAATATCTTGGGTGTCTCAGAAGCTGAAAATGCTGCTGGCCCAAACAATGGTTGCTAATAGATACTTTAGCTGTAAATATTGCCACTGAGTCACATCTGATAGATATTTATCTCTTAGTATTTGAAATTCATCTTTGTCTATCATTTGGTCCAAAGACAAATTTTCAATATCCCCATTCCCCCCCCCCCCATTTTTAATGTTGCAGTTCCGCATAAAATGAATTTAGAATGAGAAAAAGGTTTGAATCTTTTAAAAAAAGATATTACATGCCATAGCTTTCTAACCAATGTCATTGATTCCAAAGATACTAGAGACCTCCTGTATTTAGATCTTTTTTATCCATCCAGCAAAAGATGCCATGCATATGTATTCCAAAGTTGCCCTAATCAAAAAAACTAATACCAATTGTTGACTTCTAGTATTTATTACATGACAACAGGTGATATTGCTCCAGATTAAAAAAAAAAACTGAATCCTCCTTCACTAATTGGTAATTGCATTTTCCATAAGGACATTCTTGGAATAAAGAAATCCCAATAAAATTTCTAAACAATTTTTTTAAAAAAAATAAAAAAAACATATTTTCCAGATACTTGAATAAGTATTCCTCTCTGCATATAAAATTAATCTGGGAATGATATTCATTTTGAAAGCATTCATTTTACCTGAAGAATAAGGTTTAATGACTCCCATCTATCCATATCTAAAGAAACCTTTCTATATATTTTTTATTATTCATGATGTAACTGAGTTTATATCTTTCGGTTTGTATTAAATATTTTGGTATGTGCATGCTGAAAGATATAACTCAGTAAAAAGGGAGCTTTAAAATAGGTTCTCAATATTTGGATCTATCTGAAGATTCCAAGAAATGGAGTTCTGTCTAGTCTAGGGACAATAACATGAATATGAAATATACAGAGATTGTCCTCGGTCCTTAAAATACAACAATAACATTTTATAATGTACAATAATCTGATAGTATTTGAATGAAAATTAACTATATTACAAGTATGTAATGAGCCTTGGTGGCACAGTGGTTAGAGTGCAATACTGCACTTCTGTACTTCTGCTGACTGCTGGCAGCCTACAATTTGACAGTTCAAATCCCACCAAGCTCAAGGTTGACTCAGCCTTCCATCCTTCTGAGGTGGATAAAATGAGGACCCAGATTGTTGGGGCAATAGGCTGACTCTGTAAACCACTTAGAGAGGGCTGTAAAGCACTGCGAAGCGATATATAAGTCTTATTGCTATTGCTATCTGGTTTTCAAATAAGAACTTCGACTCGGATACTTTGCAAAGGATACTCCAGGAGAAAACATCAAATTCCCAAGTGTGGAAACCAGGTGTAAATTAGCATAATGTGTGACTTATCAAACCTAAAGTGGTTCATGGTACACAGAGGCTTGGTAAACAGGTGGATTATGTTGGGTCTGATAGACCACAAGTTACCCGGGCCTATTTATAGTATTTTTATAAATATTATAAACAACAAGTGCATAAGACAGTCCTTCAAACATGCAGGAAACAGCCATTGTAAAAAAAGAAAAAAGCCAAACCCAAGCCTAATGAAGTGATTTAAATACGTGGAAAAGGGCATGTTTTTCCTTTGTTAGGAAGATGTGGGAAAGATCTTTATCGGGATTATAACATGTTGGACCTATCGATTCTAAAACAGAATCTTTTTGCATCTATTATGCATGATAGTAGGAAATAACTCATTGCTGCTAATGGGAGGTGTTTTAAAAGCAGTGGGAAAAACTGCAGAAAGGGGCTAACTAGGACCCTGGGTAGCTATTTATTAAAGAAAAAGCTAACAGTGGATGTTAGTGGATGCAAGCATTACCTGGCCCACTACCAGGCCGTGGTCTGTTCGGAACTGGGCCGTGTGAGCGGTGAGCCAGCACATGTGTGTGTGTGTGTGCAGTTCAACTTGCGTGAGAATCAGGCTGATGTGCTCATGTGCAGTTCAACTTGTGAGAGGAGGGCGCATTTGTGCAGGCCAGTTCCCGTCTCCCCCGTGCTGAGCTGCCAAGCCATAAAGATTGGGGACCGCTGTACTATGCAATCCTCAGTGTAATGGGCTGTCTCCATAGAAAAAAGAACAAAGATGTGAATCTGGTCCTTCAGATGTTTGTTTGTTTACATATCCAATCAAAATTACAAATTCGAATGAACAAAATGGAAAAACCTAAATTGTAACAGGGGTAATAGGCACGTTAGTGCACTTATTCACTCTCTCTTAGGAGCCTCTTAAATATAGGATTCCACAGAAGTTAAGTTAGAATTAAAATTTAGAACGTTAGAGCTGAAACAATTGAATCAGGTAAGATATTCCAGACTTCAACAACTCTGTTGCAAAAATTGAATTTTTTTACAATCAATTTAAACTTGTTGCTGATTAAGTCTTCCAGCATTCTTCACCATTATTCATGCTAGCCATTAATTCCCAAGTAATTCCCTACAGAATCACAGGTCACAGGCTCTACATTCTGCATGCCCCACCAAAGTTTTTAAGCAGTGCAACAGCTATCTCTTCTGTTTCTAGCAACTGCTATATACAAAAGAAAAATGTCTCTCTTAACTTTGTTTCTAAAAGCTTTGTTGATAGACCTACCCTTCATTAATTTATCTAATCGTCATTTAATATAATCACTGCAGGCTGTGCTTCACTTAACCGTTTTTCATAATAGTTAAAATATTGTAGATATTTATAATATTCATAATATTTACAAAATGGAAATAAATTGTTCGGCACTGTTGTATGAGCATTATGACAAACAGATTACACAGAGATATATATCATCTGCACACTCATAATCGAAGCAGGTAATGGACTTCTAAAGGTGACAGTAGAGCAAAGGAATGTATTATTGGCTGTTCACACACTTGGGCTGAAATGAATCACCATTTATTTTACTGTATGGTAGAAGAGCAGGCAGTCTGAAAGAAATTGCCCTACTCTGTGCCGCCTTTGAGCCTTTTCCCCAGTGCAGCCTCTCCCAGGGCAGAGTTGTCAATAAAGATGCAACCTTGACACAAGTGTGGAAGAAGAGGGAAAGAGAAGGGAGGAGACGCCCATTCTGGAACTCTGTAACCACCAGCAGAGAGCTCAGTCCAATCAAAAGGAGATCTTTTCCCTTCAGCAGTCGACCATACAAAAGAGAGGAAAAGAAATCTAGCAGCCCAGTAAGACAAAGCACAGTATAAAAATAGTGCAAGAGATCTACATATTGGTAGACAAGAAAAAAAAATCTCAGAGAGACGGAACTTAAGACAGCTTTAGAAAGACATGATGCATACTAGCAATGTTATAGAGTACATTATATAGGAAATTGTAATAGAAAAGCAGGTAATAGTAATAGAGTATACGTGGTGGTTCAGTAGCTAAGACGCTAAACTTGTCAATCAGTTCAGTGGTTTGAATCCCTAGCACCGCATAATGGAGTGAGCTCCCATTACTTGTCCCAGTTTCTGCCAACCTAGCAGTTCGAAAGCAAGTAAAAATGCAAGTAGAAAAATAGGAACCACCTTTGGTGGAAGGTAAGTGTTCCATGCGCCTTTGGCATTTAGTCACGACAGCTACATGACTACAGAGACATTTTCAGACAGTGCTGGCTCTTCGGCTTTGAAACAGAGATGAGCACCGCCCCGTAAGTCAGGAACGACTAGGACATATGTGCAAAGGGAATCTTTACCGTTACCTTTATATTGAATAGTAAGACTATGTAATATAAATACTGTCATAATACAGTAATTGAAGAATAATAGTATATAGTAATTGTCATAGTAATAGCACACAGGTAGCAAATGAATAGAGCACTGTATAGGAAACACTCACATAACATGTTTATATGTTTGCTTTTACAAAATAAAACATCTCTTCAAGCCGAAACCACCTTTCCTAAGTCCAGTGCTTTTGTATCTCTATTGAGTAGAGATCAGTTCAATTGGGTGTGGTTTAAAAAAAGAACCCATTACAGTTTTCTTTGCTTGCTTTTTAATATTTTTCCCCTTTGGTTCAGCTATGTCCATTTGTTGGAGACTGCCTGAAATTTTCTTTGCAAGTGTTTTTTTTTTAGTAAAATAAGAGAGCTGAAAGGGACATCTCCCCCCCCCAAAGACCTAAAACTATGACAAAAATGACTGCCCAAGGTCATCCAGGTGGCTTTCTGCCTAAGACAAGACTAGAACTCACAATGTCTCCTATTCTAGCCTGATGCCACTTAACCACTACACCAAACTGGCTTCTTTTATAAGTATACTACATCATTACATACATCTCCAGGGCATATTCCTGGAACAAGGTCAAAGGAGAACGCTTATGCCTGCAAGAGGTCCAGAGAAGAAGCTCAGCATGTTATTCCATTGGATGTAATCAACAATATTCTAACTACCAAGAAAACGCCTGTTATGGATCCAACTGTAGGAGAGAGGATGAAAAGAAAGGACTTTCTTCCAAAGGACCTGCCCAGCCAAAGTCCAACTCTGAGAGAAGTTGAAGGACTTTGTTTAACAGATACTAACAATAATTCCTCACAGTGGCCCTGCATGTGATCTCCCAGCTTCTCCATACCCAGAAGAGACTTGGTTACCTAAAACAGGACTATTAGCCAGTCTTTGCAGACAGCATAAGAGAGGTAGGTTTCCATCAGCCACAAGTTGAATAATGAAGATTCTTCATTACCTGTGCTCAGCAAATTTCATTTCCTCCAGAGGCATTCTAGGTTCTCTTGTTTCGCCTCATCCCTCGGAATTCCCTGGCAAGCCATAATATATTAGGACAGTGTTTCTGAAAGGGTGCTCTAAGACCCTCTCAAGGAATCTGTGCTAGATACTGAAGATTTTTGCAAAAATTTGTAACAATGTCATTCTTCTCATTTTTATTCGTTAAAATATACTTTTCACAAGAAATATTTTGTGTTTGTTGATATCTAACTCAATAAATATTCTATAAATGCATCAATGTAACTTTAGTACAGTAAATATTAATAAATATAACCTACAAAAACAAAAGCTCTTTTGGGGTCCCCTGTAATGTTTAAGAGTGAGAAGAGGTGTTGAGAGCAAAACATTTAAGAAATGGTGCTCAAGGAAATCTGCATACCGGAGTCTGCACAGGTCTGATCTGATCCAAGCCCCTTCCACAGTCTCATTCCAAGGACCTCAGCCAACTGCATATCAGAGGTTTAGGAAACCCCTAAATTTCTCCTGAAACCATAGTGGGTCCGCCCAGTCCCTGGGATGGATGGATCAAATACACTCTCTCATTTAATGACCACAATCCAGTCCTTTAATTGAAAGTAAAATGGCCACTAAGTGAATACATGATAGAAAAACAGGTGCTGCAAAGTTCACTGGCTGCTACCCTCTCATTCTTTACAGTTGTGCCAGTGTTACTCTCAGTCCAATGTACAGGTGTTGTCAGACACACAAAATCCATTTGCAAATGCATATATTGGTCAGAATGATTTTTTAAAAACTTACCATTATATTTGCAAATGGTCATCAAACAAGATGGCTGCTAACTAAGGAGTGGCTATAGGACTTGGCTCCCTGCAGGAAGGAGCTATTGGGAAAAATTCAGGGTCAAGAGGGAGTAGCAAGGGACTGATACTTGTGCTACCAAATCCCCACTTTCATCATTTTTCTCCCCATAGTATTCCACCAATCTTAAAGCAAATGGATCCATCCTGATACAAATAGTCCTTGACTTATCACTCAGTCATGGTTCAAAGTTGAGGAAGACCCTTAAAAGCTAGTCACAACCTGGTTCTGAAATTATAGGCACTGCAGCATCCCTGCAGTCCATTCACCCTTACAACTGACCACAGGGGCACTGCAGCAACTCTCACCTAATCTCCCCTTCCACTCAACTGGATCCCCACAGGCCTTAGGCCTACTTTTCACCCCATACCCTCCTCATCTTTAGAAGACCTCTGGAACTTGAGTTAGGGAAGGAGGGCAGATTGCTCCATTCCTGGGCCATATGGCACAATCCTGCAAGCAGCCACATGGAATTGTGACCATACTGAAAATAGTTGCTGCTTCCAGGATTGCACCATGCAGCCCAGGAATGGAGCAGCCTGCCATTTGGCCAACACTTCTCTAACCCGAGTGCCAGCGATCTTCTAAATGTTAGTGCACGATGGGGGTGAGGGGATGAGGAGGGTGTGGGGCAGTGGTGGGTTCCTCCCGGATCGCACCGGATCGCGCGCGCTCCCTTTCAGCGCTCCACCTGGCTTGCGCGCTCCCTTTCAGCGCTCCACCTGGCTTGCGCGCTCCCTTTCAGCGCTCCACCTGGCTTGCGCGCTCCCTTTCAGCGCTCCACCTGGCTTGCGCGCTCCCTTTCAGCGCTCCACCTGGCTCTCGCGCTCCCTTCCGGCGCTGAAACCGGAAGTACAGTTTTGCCCGGCCCTGGCGAAGCAACGACGCCTGTCTGTGCTCCACCAGCTCGGCTGGGAACGGAGATGTTTCCTCAGCGGAGCGGAGCGCCGCTCCGCTGAGGAAACATCTCCGTTCCCAGCCGAGCTGGTGGAGCGCAGGCAGGCGTCGTTGCTTCGCCAGGGGCGGGGCAAGACTGTACTTCCGGTTTCAGCGCCGGAAGGGAGCGCGAGAGCCAGGTGGAGCGCTGAAAGGGAGCGCGCAAGCCAGGTGGAGCGCTGAAAGGGAGCGCGCGCGATCCGGTGCGATCCAGCAGGAACCCACCACTGGTGTGGGGCCTGGTGGGATGGGAAGCAAGCCCAAGGCCTACAGGGATCCTGGGGGGTGGGAAGTCAAGCATGGAGTGCCTCAGGGGATGGAGGAGGCCTATGCTGCTAGGCTCCCAAGGCCTCCCTCATGAGGCATCTCATGCAGCACTTAATGGCTTATGAGTTCCTTTAAATGGGACAAACAGGGATGGGTGGTTGTGAGACAATCACATGAGCGTTTCACTTAATAGCCATCATAACTACCGACCATAATGGGCAGGTTTCATTATGGCTGTTTATTGAGGACTATTGTACTCAGAGACAAATAGGGATATGCAGGCACAAAACCAGGTTACCAGCAATTCTGTCCAACATTTAGCACCTCCACCTATGTAAACTCTCCTTCCCCATCACTGTTTTGGATGTCTTATGAGCAGTTTTTTTTTCTTGAGTCCATCAAAATCTGCCTTAAGAATTAGACAGGAGCCTAAGCAGACCTAGTAGAAGCTGATACTGTCATTATGATATTTCAACCATTTTTCTTATTTAAAATGTAGCAGATGCCTCTCTCTCTCTCTCCCCCTCCCTCCCTCAATCTCTCTCATAAATCTACTTACCAGATCTAAGCAATCACAACTCACTTTAAACAGCTGTGTGTCATATTTCAACAATTTGATTGCATGAATTTCCCCACTTGAGTGGCACTTAAGATGTTCTGAATGGAGTTAAAGAGTGGAGTTAAACAGTATTCTTCATTGTTGCAAAAATTTTATTGGCATCCAGCAAATCAAACCTGCGTAACATTCTGCTTGCTGTCAAGGCTTCAACCGAAGATCCAATTGTACGCTTTCCATCAATGCTGGGGTATCTGCCAATATATTGCCATGGTTATGTATTAATAAATTTTATATCATTTAGGGGATGGCAACAATTGATCTTTTATAAATGAAGCCCTCGAAAAAGGCCTCTTAATCTTGGCAAGTAATCTAAGCTCATAGATCAGTGGTGTCAAACTTAATTTCATTGAGGGCCGCATCAGGGTTGTGTTTGATTTCCAGGGGGTGGGGTGGGCATGGCCAGGGTGGGAATGGCCAGCTTCACATCACTTGTTTCAGGGGCTCCGGTAGTGGTCTGAGCCCTCTGCCAGCAAAAATGGGCTCCCAAGCTCTGTTTTCGGCTGCAACGGCTTCCTACAACCCTCTGCCAGTGAAAACGAGGCTCACACGGCCCTCCAGAGCTCCATTTTCACTGTTAGGAGCACTGCAGCCCAGTCCTTCACTATTTCCAGGGTGGCCCATGGGCCAGATCTAAGTACCGGACAGATCCGGGTCCCGGGCCTTGAGTTTGACACCCCTGGCATAGATTGATAAATTGTGACTTGATAGGAAGAAGTCAAGTAAAAATATAGAAGAGCAGCAGTCTGAAATCAGAAACCCCATTAATGTGGTGACAAAAACTATTTGCACTTACAGAGAGAAAAGATGGCGCCACACATAAATGAGGGATGACAGCATTGATTTGATAAAAGATGGATGGCTAAGCTTGCAAATGCAACAAAAAAAGAACTGACAAAATAAATCTGCAAAAAGATGAAAAGTGGAAATGAGACCTTTGGGGAATAGCACAGCTGCAACGATGGAGACCACAGTTATGCATGGTAACCAATGGACACACATTTCAACTATGAAAGTACTATCAAGCATAGGCATCTCAATAGGACCATCCATCACTGTATCATGGCAAATTGCTAAAATGACAGCGGAGTGTTACAATGCTGGAAACAGGACTTTATTGTACATTTAAATTGTGATCCATCCACAGTACTGGATCAACATTAGATGTTCCTGTGTGACCCTTTAAGATTGCTTCAGTTGTTAAACAACCTAAAATAGCTGCATAACATGATCAAATTATGATGGAGATATTTAAGACAGAAGGGCCTGTAGTGGTGCAAAAATGATCAAGGCTATGTCTGATGGAGCACAAATTAACCTGGTCCTTAATAAGTCAACTGAGTAGCTGGATGAGTTAAATACCCATCCTCCTTGATCTTTGCATCAAGATCTTACATACAATACAGTATGGATATTTTGCGGACATCTATTCATACTATTGAACAAACTGGCAGTGATCAAGTAGCCTTTACCAGCTAAAGAGGTAGCATGTCTTAAAAAGAAAAACATCAGTCCAAAAATGAAGCTCTGAGTATTCATTGCAGTGAATCATATCATGGACACTACTTGCTCAGGACATACAAAAACTGGGCATCAGGTGAGATGTCTAAGGACAATTATGGGCGATTCCTTGTGTAATCAATGGCGGAATGAAGACATTTGATAGATATGCAGTCAACAACCTATTACTGGCAATAATAGTATATCAATCATGCTTTTGTTAGTTCAGGTCTATCTGCAGAATGTGTACAGCATCCCTGGCTGGAAAACAAAATGTCCCCAAATGAAGAAATGGATCAGCTACTTCTAGCCCTCCAGCAGCTAGGATCTAATGTTAAAGAAGTTGCAGCATTCACTTAGGACAAAAATACTGGAGGGGTATTTGTAGAGACTCATTAGCCATGGCTGCCTCTGTTCCAGTAGTGAGACTCCGTGGAGCTTTCCTGCTGCTTCTTCAGCATGTAAATGAATGAATGCATATCCTGTTGCATGTCTGGATGGTCACTATGGGAACCAAATGCTGGACTAGATGGTCTTTTTCTTTGAATCAGTATGGCTGTTCTTAGGCTTTTTAAAGAGAATGAGTGTGGCTCTTAGATTAGCTTGATATGCAAACTAGGCATATTAAGTTTAAAGATGACAAAACAACTAGATAGAAAAAACGATCAGCTGCCATTCTGGTATATATCTTTTCTAAAAGTACTGATGAATATATGAACATATTTAGTTTGCACTTTGTGTGCTTCATAATTTAAACAAGAACAGTGTCTTTTTACTACTTCAGTGTATTGTTGTTGCTGTGTATGTATGTGTGTGCGTATTGAACCACTGACAAGTTACAGAGAGCTCTTATTATGTAGTTTTGTGGTTTTATCAGCAGATTTGGAGATTCATGGAAGTGGGAGCCCACAAAATATTTATACTGAATCTTATGTAAGATCTTGAAGGCACTCTCCAATGGTTTTACTTATTTTTATGTTCTAATTGTTTAATAATTATGTTTAGATGGCTTAATTTAAACTTTTATTTTTAATTGTTCTGTTTTATTGTGTGCCGCCCAGAGTCACTTTAGTGAGATGGGCAGCTATATAAATTTGACAAACAAATGTTAAGACCATAAACAAAATGGAAAAAAAATCCTGTAAACATGCTATGGGATAACAGAAAAGTTTGGGACATTTTTTTTCATGCATATGGAGGGCAATCTTTCACTATTTAAATATGAATTTATTTTAAAACTTCCCCAAGCCTACCTCTATATGTAAGATCAAAGTACCTACCAATTGACCAGTCAACACATGATAAAGAACAAATCAAAGTTTAGCAAACAGGACTTCAGAAAGCATCTCTGGGAATAAGTAGTGATGGTTATGAGAAGAAATTGTTAAAAAGTCATGTATAGCATTTACTGTGAGTGCATTTTTCATTTCAGTTATCAAAATATCCTGGCTTGGCTCTGTATACATGAGTTCACATATGTATACCGCAAAGAATAAATGCTGGAGGCTTAATTTGGAGCTCTTTGTCTACCAACCATCATTTTCACACAGAGCTATACTACTTTCCTGCTGAACCAACCGAAATCTTATTTACATCAAGTCAATAGGTATAACAGAAATGCCATCATATGCTATGTGAAAATAATATAGAATTATAATTTTTCTATCAATCACAGGGAAGGCTGTTTTTGGTTCAAAACTTATGATTGAGGGAGCACAAAAATATTACAATATTATACTGAAGTTTGAATTTAAAAACTATGTAATTTTAATGGTTGTAATATTGATATCCTAAATTGTATATCATTTTGATAAGAGTATCTTATTATCTTTTCTATTTTCAGTTCTTAAAGTTATGTAAATACCACTGTACTGAACTAATAGAGTGTATGAAGACTTACAATAGAATAGAAAGGAAAAATTGTTATAATAAATATTCAACAATTGTGTGAAATTGTGGTAAGTAATAGCATATATCACATGAAGATTTATGATCTTGGTTAGCCATAACCCTTATCTTTCTATTGTATCAGTTCCATCTTCCTCTCATTTTAATCTTGAAGTCTTTGAGATTCCAATTAAAATTGCCTGGGCTCTCAACTTCTTGGTATATTTGGCTTTTAGAAGATCAAACAAGGAACATTTCTGGCTCCAAAAGGCTCTATAGAGGAGACATAGTATACCAAAGAGGTACATAGCTGCTGTCTGCCTGCATTCTGAAACTATATCTCATAAGAACGCAAAGCATCTTAATTGCGGCCATCTTTTAATTTTCATCTTGTATATTTGGTATTCTAGGAACGCTTTTCTTTTCATTCTGTTCTGAACGTATTCCGAATCCTAATCTGGTGAAGCTCTTATAGGCCTTGAAGTTCTTTTGCTTTGTTTGGCAAAATGACATGGAATTATAATTACAATTAAACAGGTGCGTAGGTTCACCTTGTCAGAAATGTGTAACTAACTCAGTGGGTAGATCCAACCGAAGATTCTAGACAGAGATAGTGAAAAACATATTTGCCATGAAGAGAATTTAAAGTGAAGGTCATTTAAGATAGAATTGCAGTGTACAATATGATGGTTTCTGTAATCATAAAGATGCCACAAATACTTCTTCCTATGTGCTTATTACATAATGCTGAATTTAGTTCAAGATCTGCTAAAGATTTTAATATGTATAAAACATATTAAAAACTGATGTCAACCAATAACCATTTCCTCTGGACAGTTAACAAAGAAAGAAAACATAGAACATGTTATATAAACAAGCTGAAAATCTTAAGTGACATTTGAACAGCTGCCTAAATAATTTTATCTTACACTGCAAAAAGAATAAGTATCAGCCAAGGTTTTCAGAGCATCACTACTATAAGAAGTTGCTGTTGAAGTTTCTTTGAAAGATGCTGCTCTAAAAAAGGCTTCTGAAAATGTTAAGGTACATCAAGCAAGTGGGGATAGAACCAATTTTTTAGTTACAGCTTTAAAGATAAAAACGAATGGGCTGAATAGGTCCTGTATCCAGACTAGATGGAAAAATAGTGTTTATAGGGCATCGGAATACAGAATCCAATTAATAATTTTACTGACCTATTTTTGTACAGCTAGAATTTCAAGCTATGTAGAGGTGTATAAAATGCAAGGGTGGATATGGTCCTAATTATGGTACACTTAAAATAATTTAAATAAAATAACTAGGCCTCCAGTAGTTTGGTCTACTAATTATCTAGATTAATTGATTTCAACCTTTTAAAGAATTGAAATGTACTTCTAATTTTATTTTAAATGTAAATGTGGCAGATTCTATCCTAGAGGATGCACTTCCATTTTTATTTCATATAAACATGTGAACATTCTGAATAAAAACACATCATTCAAAACTATTTACATGTAAATGTTATTAATCAAGCCAGTAATTCTATGAGTTATTTCCTGGAAATAAACCTTAGTGAACAAGATAAGTTTTATTTTTAACTAATCATGTCATTTTTTTTTTGCCTAGTAATTTTTTGTTGTTTTTCTCTTTTCGTCATATGTTACAATCGTTATGTCAACATTTTGTACATTGTCATATCGTCTTATTTATACATGTTTTTCTCTTTTCACCATATATTACAGTCATTATGTTAACATTTGTACCTTGTTATATCATCTTATCTATACATGTTTATAATATTCTGCTTCTATATTTACATACTTTTATACACAGTTCTATACGTATTTATATATATTGTTTTTGGCTTAATTATTTTTAATCATGTCATTAATTGCACTGTAAAATTTGTACATTTCAATGTTAATTGGCAACCCTAAAATATTAAATTCAGACACATGCAATCTGTCAATTATTTTTCTAATGCAGAAATATTTTAAAGTTAACACTTTTAATGAAAAGTACAAATAATTTGCTTGTTTCTGTATTGGGTGTGCGAGCCTATGAAAGTGCTGTTATATGACTGAATCTTCATGCAACTGGCAATAATCTTCTGAGTTCTTCTGATGACCAGTATTGGGCTTTCTCTGTCATTTCTCTGGCCATATTCTCACCAAGGTGAAACTGATTGCTGTGCTATTTTCTGTGCTGTTCTAAAGAGATTATTTTGGAGACAGGAATGATGGACTCCCTGATTAAGATTTGGGACTCAAAGGAACAGACTAATGTAACAAATGTCCCTGGACACTCTGGTCCCATTACTAGAATTCCCTTATCTGAGACTGGCTACTACTTGGTCACTGGCACTGACTCCTCAGTCAACTCTGGAGTCTTCTGAAGAATTTGTGAAGCTGAAGAATTTCAAAACACTGCAGCTGGATAATGACTTAACCATAGTGTTACGTTATCTAGCCATGGGTGGTACTGATGTGTAAGCATTCATCTGTAAGCAATGGACAAAAGTTCTTCACTTCACAAAACGTAGTGGGCTCTTTGGAAGTAGCCTTTGGGTACCACACCAAGTTCCTTGCCAAGCATGGACAGAAGCCTGAGATTCTACAGCCTGTAGCTTGTTTCTAGGCTGTGAAGAAGGTTGATCCTAGTCTTTTGCTGTAATGAAGATATATAAATATGGAGCACTGAGTGGGTGGAGTGATGGAAAATAGGGCACTATAGCTTTTTATGTCAGTTTTCTGCAGTTGTTATGTCAGTTTTCTGTCCTTTCTTCTCTGAATCTATTTAAATCAGGACAGAATTTTCCATAGGAAAGTCTATAGTTGGCAATACAAACAATTTTCATAGTAATATATCAAAAAGGATAAAAGTTCAAAGTAGCTCAAAGAGAGATGGAAAAGAAGTAATAGAATTTGACTCACAGAGAAGTAATAGAATTTGACTCACAGAATCAAAGTTAACATCAGGCGTTATGAAGTCAACTGTTTTTGGTATTGAATTTTCTCCAAATATAATTTAAAAGCGTTTGGGCTATTTACAAGTATTTGTTGTCTTCAGAATTGGTTTTGGGATATTTTTACTTTATTTTTGGTCTAAGGCCTGATGATAGAAGTCTCTTGCTGATGTTATTTATCTGTCAGACATACTAGGAGCCTTTTTGACTGAAATGTATGAGATGTTTTATATAAAGAAACTCATAAACCATAAGCCCCAATTTGGAATACTTTTGTTACAACATTAGGATAAGTTTGAAAATTGTATTTGGATAACTGAATGTTCATTAGTTTAGAAGCAAAACTAGACTATTGAAAATTAATAAGGTAGCCTCTACAAACTTAAAAAAAAAACAGGTAGAGATATTTTTCAATTTTAAAACAAATACTTTTTTTTTAGAGCTACTTGATTTTCAGAGATGGTGGGTGCTGTTAACTAGTTCTACTGAAGTATTTTTCTTCTTTCAAAACACAGATGACCATCCTGTTTGATTAGCAGGTAGAATGGGGGCATAGGATTTTGTCTGTATCCTTTTCATGAGGTCTATCTGTGCATGGCATGTATGTAAAATCACTTAACAGCTGTAGAACTTGTCGAAGCCCTTCTATGAACCTGGATTACAGGGTGAATGTAGAAAAAAGAATAAAATGGCTAAAAAGAGATGTGGATGGTTTAGAGTGCGCGTCATATGCAGACCACAGCCACATCCGCTTTAATATGCAGGTTTCCTTTAGCTGCAGATTTCCTACATCCCATCTCATTTCTTCAAAGATCATTTTTTTAAAAAAATGGTTACTCATAATTGGTTACTTTAAATTTATTTTTTAAAATAAGTTACTCTTATACTCTTAGAGGCAATGCTCTCTCCTGTCCTTGCATATGGCAGAATGGGTAATTCAGTCCCATGGAGTGTTGTAGAAATGTCAGAGGGACAATGTTTGCTCTTTCTTTTGGACGCCTTGCAATTTTCTGACACGGTCTTCTCATCTATTTATTTATTCCCTTTGTCCTCCATTCCTCTTCAGGAATGTCCCCTTCGTCGGCTTAAACGCGATAAACAAGTGAAATGGCGGCGAGAAGTCTTACGGTTCCTTATATTCAACTTCCCATTTTGCTTCCTTCATTACCTATTACTTTAATTTGCTGTTGGAGGCCTTTCACAAGCGGCCTTTGCCTGGCAGGTGATCCCACCTCCGCAGTGGATGCCATGAGGATAATAGCTGTTAACGATGATTTATGGAAGGCAAGAATTGCCTTGCGCTACTAGTTTCATAGCTGTCAAGGGTGTCATTTTTATTTTCACCCAGGACATGCCATACGTATTCGACTCTGCTCCTAAACTTAGTTTCAATCTCAAGAGTGTGCCTGACTCGGAGGATGGCAGGCGTGCCTCCGAGCACGGAGAAAAAGAGCCGACGTCTCATTTAGATCTGAACAACAAGGCCACCTTTACCTCAACGACCTCGCCTATCCAAGACTAACCGACTTCGCTCGAGAAAACCATTACGTACCTCCCCTCTTCGCCCCGCCCCTTATTTCCGCCCCGCCCATTCGCGGCATTCGGGCAACCGATTTGCACGCACTTTTGCCACTCAAAGGAAGACGCGACCTAAGAACAGGGGGGGGGGGAGCCGGCTGAGTCGAATAACCCGGTTTTCATTGGTTCGGGAGCGATCCGGAGGCGGCACCGGCGCTGGAACAGCCCCCTCTCCTCAGAAACCGGCTTTGCGCTTTTCAAACGCCAACCGTGGAGGTGACGGGAGCGAGCTCGGGGCCGGGCGGGAGCGAGCGAGCGCGCTAAGGCCGCCACCGCCGAGGAAGAGGACCTGCGGAACACCTCGTGCGCCGAGTTGGAGGCTGTCTCGCGGATGCGGGTTGCGCGCGACTGTTGCGCTCCTCCGGAGGAGAAACCCGAGGCTGTGGAAGGAAGCGGAGACAGCAAGCTGGCCGGATTTGCAAGCAAAGACAATCCCTGAATGCTGGCTCGAGTGCGGTACGGTGTACTTTCTGGGTTCTCGGGAGAGCTTTTATTTTCCTCTCCATTTCGTATTTGTAAGAGCGGGTCGTGACTTGAACGGGGCGGGTGGGCGGGTGTCCCCTTCCCCTTGTTTCAAGGGGTCTCGTGTCTTGGGTCTCACGCCATAGAAGCCCACAAAATGATTTTTCTCGAAGTCAATTATGGGAGGAAGCGCTGGCCTGCGAGCGACCTCGATGAATAATAATTTTTTAAAAAATGGTGTGTACGGATGTGTCACTCGCCCAAAGAGAAGTGGTGACTAGTGGTGACTGGTCTTGGAGTTGGAAGCAACCGCCTTCTGCTTTGTTAGGAGCCCCGGACAGGAAAGTTGTTTTTAGGACGTCGTTGGTTTGGGTAGGTCTTCTGTAAGGTGCCAGTTGGTGTTTCTTTTCCCATTTGTCTAAAACTCTGGGAGTTTAGCTTGCACGTGTTGCAACACAACCTTGGAGTTGATCTGCCCCGTCTTTTGCAGTCGTCAAGATCAGTGGCAACACTGGCCGGAGATAATCATAATTGTGGTCCAACACGTTTGGCTTCCTGTCTTCCCCTTCTCTTTGCACTGTGCAGTTAGCTCAGTCTCCACATGACAGATGTGAAACGTTTCTTCCCATAATTCAAAATTTGCTTAAGAGTTAATTTAAAGATTGATAGTCCTATTCACTTAAAGTAGTTTAGACAATAACTGCATTAGCCTGGAATAGCATTTCAAGGAGATTCTCCACAGCATACAGTCTTTGGGATTTTAGAGCTTATCCAAGGGTACTTTTATATTTCCGTGCTCTGTATAATTTATACTGAGAAGCTCAACCTTGTCTGAATTAGAAAAATCTCCATGTAGCCACCACACTTTGAGGCACCTCTTTCAGGGCTATTGTTTGGGAGCACCTGTTGAACGAGCATTCCTTCATTGTCAGTTCTTTTCTTGTTATTACAAGAAAAAGATAAACCAACATTTTTCACTAGAAGGGGAGGGCAAATGATAGAAGGTGGGAAAAAGTAGCAAGTATTAAGAGGATCTTTGTTAAGTACCCCACCACAGCTGAAGCAGCGTTGATGAGAAAGTTTAGTGGCAGACTTCTGTGAATTGTTGCCTTTTAAATAGTTATTTATGATGCTTCAATTTTTTTAAACAGGTGCTTGTAAAATCATTCACAGAATGTATAGTTAACATTACAAACATGAAATTTTAGGTTTATTTTTGCCATTTCTTGGCTCTGTTTCATGCTAAAGTTATATTTCAAACCTCGAATAAATGATTTTATATCCTAACAAAGCTCAATACAAAGCATACATGAACTTTTACAATGAAAGTCAAACCATATAGCTTCCATGCTATCCTTCAAATGAATTCTCAGTTCTCAATCATCTAATGAGTTGAAATGTTCACTTTAACATTTTGTTAAATGTAATATGTTTCTGTGCAGGTCATTGGGAAGCAATGGATGTTTTATGTGTTCCAATCACAATTTCAATTTTTTAAAATTGTGGAAATGTTAGTTTGTAGATAATACTTTGAGATATGGGGAAATATTTGTAAATTCATCAGATTTGAACTATTTAGAATCTGTGTCATTCCAAGCAAGCTAACTGGAGAACATTGCCTTTTGAAGTTAGTTGAGCTTGATTGTGACTTAATATGTTTTGGCTTAGCTTGAAAATTAGTTGTCTCTAAAAATTAAATTTGGGCTAAGAGTTTTAGGGCTCACCTTTTGAAAGAAGTAATGAAATGGAATTCTGAGAAGTTTGGGGAACATTTACCTCTGAATGACCCCAACCCTTTTTCAGTTGCTTGGCATTAAGAGAAAGTGTTATCTTGATCAGAGTATGTAATTTCCAAAAAATGATTTACTGCATTATCTGTAATGATAGAAAACATGTGCAATGTGTACAGAAATCCTTTGTAAGAGAGCAGCCGCTCATTTATTCTTGAATTAGAGTAGCTCACAATAATTTGAGAGATCCATTTTAAACTCCTCCTACTCTATTAGGATTACAAATTTTAAATAATTTGATGTTACTCCTGTTGTCTACTGTGTTATATAATTATGAATTAATGTAATAATGTTGCTAATAACTAGTAGTGCTAATTGTAAGACCTAACTATCTTGGCAATTATACTGCAGAATTGTTTCAGCGGGGTTTTTTTTTTTTTTGGAGAAAAATGATACACATATTTTGGTCCCATCTATCTTAAAGATAATGAGAACTTACTAAAGCAACACTTCAGTATGGAAGCCACAATAGATTTCTTTGGCAAGAACTATGTATGTATGTATCTATCTATCTATCTATCTATCTATCTATCTATCTATCTATCTATCTATCATCTATCTATCTATCTATCTATCTATCTATCTATCTATCTATCTATGCAGTAATTCTTGTTATAATAAAACTTTCACACTAATTATTTCAGACTGCTTGAGACTACAAGATGAACAATATATTGAGGAACATCTTTCCTCCCCATGGTTTTTCTAGAAATTTAAATCTAAAATTAAAATGTTGTGATGTCACAAATAATTTGGCTGGTGATTTATATGATTTGTCATATTTAACTAGAAAAACACACAGTTTTAACATGCTGTATGACTTTTTCAATGACTTTTTTCCATAATGGCCAAATTCTTTGAAGTATCTATGACAGAGATATGGAAAAGTTCATTATAATTTTAAAGCTTCCCAGTTTAATGTTTTTGTAAATTTGGTGTTCTTGAGCCTGAAGGATGAAGGTCTTACATCTCAGCTCCCATGGGCTTCTGGAATTACATATTCTAGCTCCACCTCCTGCCTACCTAACTGCTGCCTCCACCTAGCCTTCAGGGGTGTGACACACTTCCCCCTAACTCTCTGTGTGTGTGAGTGAAAAGGACTTTCATAGCCCTTTTGCTTTATTGAGATGTAAATGAGGAAAAATGATAAAATGAAAATAAATACTGTTGTGCCCCTTTCTGCCCCTGTAACACTTAGAGGTGTTACTAGGGAAATTGGCCCCTTTACCTTTGTGAGAAGATTGACCAACTTGACAAAATAAATATAATAACATTTAGTTTATTTTAAAAAGGAAGGGTAGAAAATGGAATGTAACAAATCCTTTTTAAGTAGCTATATGCAAA
Organism: Natrix helvetica; assembly: GCF_964273705.1. NCBI lineage: Eukaryota > Metazoa > Chordata > Lepidosauria > Squamata > Natricidae > Natrix > Natrix helvetica. Next base: position 178,661,551 of record NC_138548.1, on the reverse strand, counting down.
GCATTCAGGTCAAAAGGAGTTGAAATATAGAATTGTTAAAAAGACAGTATGAAAAATAATCATGCAGTAATCCAGTAGGTCCACATTGAATAGATCACACAATGATAGATCCACCAATATAAAAGTAACTTTGATGTAAATTTGAATAAAATACTTGAAAATTGAGCTTGTAGAGGCAGTAATAACCAGAGACAGTAAATCACGTTTAAACACACACCCTGTTAAAATAAAAAAAAAGTAACCTTATGCAATATTTCTAGCTCAACTAGTTTCCTATTCCTTAGGATGACCTGATGCCTGAAGCTAAAGTCCCCTTGCTTTTTCTGCTCTTTTTCTGGCCTTTTTCCCAGCTTCTTGTAGATGTTTTCCTTTTTCTCAGTGATTGAAGAGATTCCAACCTTCTTCCAACCTTGGCACAAAACTTTTTGCTCTTTTTCTCTGGCAGTCCTTTTAAAGATAAACCTTTTTCCTCCATAGCAGATTTGCAGGATTTGGAGGGACAACTGCTTGTTGATGCTAAAACTCATATAATTTTGGTTGAGACAAAGAAGATATTCTCTGTTTGGAAAACAGCTTTCAATCTTGTGAATGCCAAGTGTCATAAATTCATTCATGAAATAATTGTAAAAATAACAGAAAAGCTTTGTTTTTATCACATCACATTCTGGGTCGGTTCTGCTTGGTTTTATAGCCACTTTGTTTGCTTTAGATCAATTATTCAAATTTTATTAATTATTTAAAAATGAATTATTATTTACATCCTTTAAAAATTCAGCTTGATTGATGTATATAAATTTGTTGGAATTTTTTATACTAAAATAGTTTCTTCTAAGATCTGAAAAACTGTTAAACGGCAAGAGCTTATTTCAAGTTAGTCAATAGGAGTTTTAACTAATTAAATAAAAACTAATGGCAGAATGGAAACATATGAGGACTATGAGATACTTTTATTTAAATACAACTTTCTTTAAACAGGTGAAAATCAGTACGGACCTTGGAGAGACTCCATGCATTAAGTATGTCTAGGAGAAAATCAGAAAACAAAAACATCCCGGGCTTGTTGCTTATATCTCCTCAGACACAGATAAAGGCAGATACTTTTCACCATTTCTATGAAGTTGAACCCAAGGAATTGGGAAGGTAAGTATATATCTCAGGGTTGTTTTTTTTCCCAAATTGATCTTGCTTTAACTTCTGTTGTATTAGTGCATAATGTACTGTAATAACAAGCTTGTTATTGCACCTTTTTCAGATGATTCAAACTAGTTAATAAAGAAAAGAGTAAATTCAGTCCTGTTTATATCAAGAGGGTCTAGATCTCCATTGAAAACACCTACAACAGTTTGGCCTCCTGTCTTAGAACAGGCTAACTGCTATATGTGTGCCTAGCTTCAGTTTCAGCTTTTTCCAAAACTACAGTTTTTCTGAACCTGGGATATAGCATTGATCTTGCTCTGTTAAAGTAAGTTGCAGGTGGGGCCCAATAGAAAAGCATTTTAATATATGAAATATGACATGAGAAATATTTTTTTTCTGCGATCAGATTAAAAATAATTACATTTGCCTACATTACAGATAATTCTTAAGTGTGGATGCTGTTTCCCACAATATTGGGAAGGAAAATGAGCCACCTTGTTTCTTCAGTATGCTTAAGGATTTGGGGAGAAGATAAAGATTACTATGTTGGTCTTCGAAGATTTTTGGAAGCAGTAGGAAAAAGTCTGAAGCTGCCAAGAGTTTGTAGAGCTTGTTGCAAGCTAGAAAGCTACCCTTCTTTATTCCTAGGTTCCCATGAACATTGAACAGCTAGTGAATCCACCTATGAACTTTAAAACTCTTAAGAGTAGTAATATGCTTTCTTCCAGTTAGAATTACTAGATAATTTTAAAACTAGAACTAATGAAAGAAAAATCATGTTCTGTGTCTGGGACAGCCTATTCTGTTGCCAAGAAGAGAAATGAGAAGAGGAAATCATTATTGCAAGAACTTTGTTCCTTCCTCATAGAAATGATCAACACATATAATTCTATTGTGAGAATTTCTTCATAGTAGTAATAGCCACATTCATGAAAAATACAAAGCCTGTATAGTTTTCAGTGATGTTAGAACCTAACTAATAGCTTAATTTTTATATTTTAGGAAATAGATGTAGTCCTCAACTTACAACCGTAATTGGGACTGGAAGTTCTTTTGCTAAGTGAGGTGGTAGTTAAGTGAGTTGCTCCTGGTTTTCATATTTTGGCCATGGTTTTAAGTGATTCACACACTCATTAACTGAACCTGGTCTCCCCCATTGGCTTTGCTTGTCAGAGGCCAGCTAGAAAAGTTGCAAATGGCAATCACATGATACACTCCCCCCCCCCCCCCGCCATTGCAAACATCTTAAATACATGCCGATTGACAAGTGCTCAAATTTTGATCACATGACCACAGGGAAACTGACAGTTGTAATTGTGAGAACTGGTCATAAGTCACTTTTTTCAGCACTGTCATAATTTCAAATAGTTGCTAAACATATGGTTATAAATCAAGTATTATCTGTATGCTAAATCAGGGATCCCCAACCTCTGGGCCATGGTCTATTTGCAACCACACTGCGTGAGGGGTGGGCCAGCATGCCCGTGTGTAGCTCAACTTACCCAAATTGAGCTACTCATTCATGCACACTGGCCTACCTCTCACACAAGTCGAGCTACATGCACACATGTGTGCTGGCCCGCCACTCATGCATCCCAGTTCCTCTCTTCCTCCTCCCCTCCCCAGCTAGGCCACCAAGCTGCAAGGGTTGGGGACCGCTATTCTAAATTTATTCAAAAATTCTTTACCATTCACAGATTCCTTCTTTACTATCTATAAAAATGTATTTACCGTATTTTTCGGAGTATAAAACACCTTTTTCCCTCAAAAAAGAGACTGAAAATCTGGGTGCGTGTTATACACTGAATACAGCATTTTTTTGCCTCCCGAAACCCCGCCCCCTTTACTGAAATGGCCATGCATAGCCTTTAGGAGGCTTATAGAGTGTTGCTGGGGGCTAGGGAGGGTAGAAATGAGCGAAAAACTGTCCGTTTTTTGCTCAATTTTGCCCCAGCCCCCAGCAGCACTGTAAACCTCTTAAAGGCTATGCATGCCCTTTTTTGACAAAAAACGGGCCCATTTTTGGGAGTTCTGCAGAGTGTAATTTTTTTAAAAAATTTGCCTCTTCAAAATCTTGGTGCGTTTTATACTCTGGTGCATCTTATACTCTGAAAAATACGTAAGGTGAATGGAACTCCTGGAAACTACAGTACAGCAACACAGCTTTGGGATATTTTTAAAGTCAACCTAATATTCCAGGTCAATTACTGCAAACTAAATAATTAGCATGGGCTTTCTATTCTGGGAATGTGTTAATGAACATTCATAAAACAATGTGTTCTTATAATTTTAATTAGCACTGTAGATATAGCAAAAAAATAATCCTATTTGTTCTTAATAGGAAAAACGTAGACAGTTTTGGCCTAGTCTTTGGTGGTACATATTTCATTTTGAGAAAAATGATTTTGAAAATAAAAAAAATTGAACATATTTAATTTAAAATTGTGATCAAAATATACACTGAGGTTGAAAGTTCATTCTCCAAGCTTGTGAGTTGGTTTCCGAATGTTTTGTTACCAGGCTAGGTAACATCTTCAGCGGAGTTTAGGGAATGTCAGTATCCGTGTTCTTCTGTTTATAAGGGCTTCAGGTGTGAGTGTGTGTCAAGTGAGGGTCTTGTGATGGGTCAGATGTGAGTCATCAGTGAGAGTCTTGTGATAGGGAGATTATATAAGGTCAGGTCATTGGGAGGTGAATGGTGGGGGTGTTGCATGGGTTGATTGAGGCTGGGTGCTGTCTCTGGTTGGCTGTGCAGTTGATTTGTATTCTGAGGTAGGCTGATTGTAGATCAATATGTTGATGGAGTTGCTTGTGGAGTGCGAAGCTTTGATGAACTCACAAGTGTGGCAGGTGTAGCATGGCCAATGATTTTTGTTGCTCCAATATAACTGATGCTGTTTGGTGTCAGTGTGGGTAGAGATTAAGGATTTGGGATCGTGGCATTTGACTGCCAGCCAGTGTTTTTAATTGTCCCACATAGGTTGCAATAGTTACAGTTGATTTTGTACATTGTTTCTTTCATTCTTCATATTCTTTCCTTCTTTCCTTCTGGATAATTCTGGGCAGAGTGTGACTGTCGTTTTGTCGACTATTGCTATTCTTAGGGGTTGAAGGATTCTGGCTGTCATTTCCAACACCCCTTTTCTGTATGATAGCATTAGTTTTTGTGTGGTGGTTGGCTGGATGGTATGTTGTGGTTTGGGTGCTGTGTGTTGGAATATGAAGGTTTTTGGATATCCGTTATGGAGAAGGATGTCAAGCAGCCATTTCTCTTCTGCTTTTCTTAGTGTTGTGGCGCTGCAGTGTGTCCTGGCCCTTCTGAAGAGGGTCTGGACACAGCTTTTTTTGCATGCAGTGGGGTGGTTGATATTCGCCAGTATTGCAAAATATACGTGCTTGGGGCTGTTGAATTGAATAATATAGATTTGCTAAGGTGGGGCAAGATTATAGAGTGTGTGTTACTTTATCAAAATGTTTGCAAAACAGCTTTTGAACATGAAAAGGTTGTTGGTGTGCCTGAACATTAGGTGAGAAATTTTAAAATGTCTAGCTATAAGAGGTATAATCAATGCCAAGAAAGTTAGAATGTGCTAGATTTTAAGTTAGTCAATAGTTAATAATTTTATTACAATAAATATGTAGAATATATGTGTGTGTATGTATATGTATATGTATATATGTATTTATGTTACAACCCCTGGTATGTCCAAATATGGGAGGGAACTCACTGCTCCCCCTTTCTGTCTTTCGGCTCACTGCAGGAGACCATCCAGGCAGAAAACCATATTTTTAGTGTTGCCTTTGTTATATTTGTGTTGTATTTGTGCTGATAAATAAAGTCTCCCTTTATTTATTTATCAGCACAAATGCAACACACACACACACACACACACAAACATATTGATTTTATACCTACCTAAATTTCCTATACTGAACTGCATTATATTTAGTTTCTTTTGTGTATATGCCAAGTCTTTTTGTTTTGCTAATTGCTTCTATGAAGAATTGTTTAAATCCACTTAAAAGTGATGTTCCCTGAATCACATATTGAAATTCTACTTCCTACTGAGGTTTCACAGGAACAGTGGTGATTGTGACAGTAAATACAAATGTGAAATATGCAAACATTTTGGGGGAAAAGGTGCAGGAAAACAGATTACAAGGCACTTGTTTTTAAATAGTTAAAGTAGTTAAAGGTTCATATACTGTAGTTGCTCCAGAAGCTAATCTTTTTTTGTCCCTAAATGCATTATGTACACAGATTTAATAAATAAATAAATAAACAAATAAATAAATAGCCACTCAGCTTTGTTTGGAGACTCTAAAGGAAAATAGTCAGATAGGAAAACCGTGGAACTAAGCTAGTAAACCTTTTCTAAATTTGTTGACTTTTGCTACCTCCTCCCTAGTCCTGTTGCTACCTCCTCTTCCTCCTGCTTCTTTTTATTTGTAGATAATTGGATCCTGAAGCCCCTCTCCCCCCTCATCTCACTAAAATGATGCATACTAAATAGTTTCAGGATCCAATCTAGGTTGGTCATCGGGACCAGAGGTTTTGCCTTCCAGGTTTTCAGACTCGTGCTGGAGCTCAGAGCCATCCCCATACCCAGCACACTGAGGTAATCTAAGCAGGAGGCCATGAGTGCTTGAACCAGTGTAAGCAGAGGTTGCAGCTGGCACACCAGCTGAGGCTGGCAAAAAAACCTCATAGCTACAGTTTCTATCTCTTCTAGCAGGACCTGTAAGTCCAGAAGAACTGCCGGGTCAAAAGATTGCTTCTTTAGGAGTAGTCCCATTCTGTCTAAGGACACTTGATGGACAAATAATAACTCCATCTTACTAGTATTCAGTTTACGACTAAGAAAACTTAAAGATTTCTAACTAGCTTATGTGTCTGTCACTTTCATTTGTACTGAGAGATCTTGTGGAATATTAATGTGCAAACTGTCAACTAAAATGAATGAGTGTTATATCTCCATGTCACTTGAAAATACATCTGGCAATCCTGATAGATATGTATATTTATAAACAAAATCTTTGTCTGAAATATCATAAATTTTGAAGGTATCCAAAATGAAAAAAAAAAAGAGATGTCTGCTGATGAGTGTCATATCAAAGGGAGAGAAATCAGGAGTCGGCAGGTGAGGCAAAAAATGAACAATATACTTACGCCTCATGAACAGCTATGAAAAATGTGGAATGTTTCTGGTTATAACTTCCATGCAAAATTCCTGAAATGTGCTCACAATTTTTGTGTGACCTTCAGTGCCTTATGTACCAAAACCTCTCTTCTGCCTTAGATGGAATTGGAGCTGATGGCAAATTGAACGCATACTTGCTGACATATATGTACTTTCTTCCATGTTCTTCAAAGCACTTTTACTTAATCAAATGACAAGCATTGCACAATGCTAATGCATAGGTTATGTTTGGTTGACTTCAGGAGAATGAAGTAGTTCCTTCTTTTTGTAATAGTGCCAGCAAATTTATTGAGCTAATTTCACTTAATGTATAATGAAGCAATAATAATAATTACTTAAAGAAAATTCAAGCTTTATTACATTACTGAATTTCACTGGCTCACATTGCATTTGTAAAAAAGCAGTCACCATGAAATAATAGGTGAGATTTTATAGTTATGTTTCCTTCTGGTAACTATTCTGTTTGTACTTCAGTACACAATTCAGTTGCTGACCTCAGAATGAGGAATCTTTTGTTTCTTTTGGGTGTTTACTTGGAAAATTCTTCTTTTAATCGTTTTATAATAGAGTCCTATGAGAACTGTTGCATTTTTTTGAAAGAAAAAACATGAACTTGCAAGTTGTTCCCAAATTTGTGCATTTTATTAAAGCATTTTATTTGTTAATTGAAATACGATAGTTCAAAATAGAAGTGTATTTATATCAGGAAGAAACTTCAGAGAACAAAAATAATTTCTTTTTAAGGTAATATATTTTACATATACAAAATTTATAAATTCTACCATTTCCACACTCCAGTCCAATTAATGGGATGTTTTAAAATTACCTCAGTTTGTCAGACCCTAAATTTAAAATTAGTGATTGCTTTTGGAGGAGTAGTCTCAGTAACTGTCCTTGAAATGTGGACATTTTCCCAAGCTAATTCACAACTGTCTTAGTGTAGAGCTTACCCAGTAAAAGTTAATTTCAAGAATGTTTTAGTTATATATTTTAGGTGTTTTCTGGTGGCATTTTATTGTCTTAAGCTTTATGAATATAGGTGGAGTAAGGTTTTAAAAATATTTTAAAGTATGGGTGGGTTAGCTAGAAAGAGTTTGGTGCTCACAGCATATACTTTTCATTTAATTATCTTCCAAAAAATTTAACTTCCTGATTCTGTTCCCTGTCTAATCTTAGTATTGTATTTCTGAGCATTCCTATAAACTTCTGTGCTAAAATAAAAATGCTGGTTTTCAGGCATTCTTAACTTGGCTGAGGGAATACATTTTTCTTTACTTATGAAAGGTCAACTTGGTTTTTAAACAGTATGTGGTTTTCTTCTAAAAACACAAGCTTAGCAGCATACATTTTTTATTCCACAGTGAAATGAGTGGTAAGGGGAAAAATGGCATGGTTTCTTCACTAGCATTTTTTTTTTCCTATGGAGACTTTGAGATGTACTTTTATATTGTATCAGGGAAGTTGTTGTTTGAACTTGCCCAGTTCATTAATTTTGCTTTACCTTTTTATCTATGAAGGATGCTTATCAATAGCACTATTTGGGGTCCTTAGTCTCCACCAAAGATGTGATTTGTCTTTGACACTTCTATTTCAAATCTTTCCTGATTTTAATTGTTTACTCCTCTTATGGCCTAATTGTGGGCCATAAGAATTCCTCAGGAGTCATTTTAATTTCTCTGCATTTACTTTTTGACAAAGGGTAATTAAGAAAAGATAAAACAAAAGCATCAGTGATGTAATCTGTTTTGGGCCAAGTTTCACTATTGATAGAAAGCCAATATATATAATTTGCTCAAGGATTTGGCTACCCTGATAGTAAAAAAATCAAAGGATCTGCAAACTCATATAATAAAAGTGCACAGTGAAAAATGGGACTGAAATTAAATATAAAGAATACCAAACTAATGATAGCAGGTGGAAGAACTAACCTTAGAACTGACAATAAAGATGTCAAAGTATTGGATAGCTTCAACCATTTAGGATAAACCATTAACACCAAAGGAACAAGTAATCTTGAAATGTGCCACAGATTAGCCTTTGGAACATGCTGTGATATGTCTATGTCTACAAAGATCAGAGTTGTATAAGCAGTTGTATTCCCTGTAACACTCTATGGAAGCAAAAGTTGGATCTTGAAGAAACATGATAGAAAGAGTACTGATGCTTTGGAAAAGTGGTATTGGAAAAAAATGTTAAGAAAAACACAGACAGCCAAGAAAACAAAGAAATGGATCATCAAAGAAATCAACCCAGGGATCTTGTTTGAGGCACAAATGATCAGGCTCAGATTACCTCACTTTGGATACTAGTTTATACAAAGACCCAGCTCTCTGGAGAAAGCTTTCTAAAGTTTGAACTTTCTAATTCTGGGAATGGTGGAAAGAAAGAGAAATGACCAGCAGCACTTATAGTGGCAATGGATGCACCACTGGTAGACCTTAAAAACCAGGTTACAAAAAGGTCATCGTGGAGAAAATCTATGTGGTTGGTTAAGAGTCAACAACAGCTTGATGGAATATAATCAGGATTTTAAAACTCTGTTCACGTTCAGTTCAAAAGTCATGCCAGTTTATTGTTGCAAAGCTATTACAAATTTAGTCTAGAGGTTTTTTTTTGTTTTGAAAAAAAATATAAGACCCCTTCAAACTAAAAATCTGAGGAGAATTTAAGCAAATTATATGTTTGAAAAGCTTGGGAAAGAATTCTAAATGAATTTGGGTGAAAGTAGCATTTCTCATAGATCTCAAAAAAAGCCTGTATGTTTTTATTCTGGTTAATGACTGAAGTAAAGATTTGATTGGTTTAGTTTAATATTATTTTCATAGAGGTGTAAAGTGCTCAATGACTGTATATTTATACTTGCCAATATAAAACTGACATAGGGTAAAGCATTAATATTTGAAGTGCTATAAAATCATTTCATGTTTTTGTCCTGAATATCATGTTAATATATCTGATAACTACATTTGCACTCTTATATTCAGTGTTCAGAAAATTAGTTCTAACACTCAATTTGTTTTAGCATAATTTTAATGGCTAATGTTCAATAATGTCATTACAAACATTGGTTTAATTGTTAAAATCTTAAAAGGGTTACTGAAACCTGTTTTAATAATAGAGAACTCATTAAGATTATTTTATATAAAAGCAATATGGTTCTAAAGTGATAATCTTTATACCCCATTTTATACCTCAGTTAAATTGAGCACATTCTTTATAAACTGTAGTTTATTTCTAGGATCTAAATTTTGGAAGGAATTGAGATAAGAGAAATGATGAATTAGAAACAAAGAGATAGGAAATTGAAGCTATGGTAGCAGCTGCATATAGATCATGGCTAAACATTTTGTTGAAAGAGCTTTTGGCTTTGCATCAAGGATGAATGACCTGTGATCCTCCAGATGTTGGAATACCAGCTCCATTCAGTTTCAGCCACTACAGGCAATGTGAGGAGGCTGGGACTGTATTGCAAGACTATCTGGAAGGCCACACGTATAGCACACATATTTTAAAATAAATCTTTACAGAAGATAAACTTATGGATGCAAAACATAGCATATTCCTATCTGTAAAGAACAAAGGGTGATATATTACAAAATATTTTTGTCCTTCTGATTTGGGCTGGGGAGATAAGTACTTCACAGTTATTTCTTCTGGTTTTTTTTTTTTTTCAGAGGAAAATTTGGTGTGGTTAGAAAATGTATTGCGAAAGCTACAGGCCAGGAATATGCAGCTAAATTTCTGAAAAAGAGGAGAAGAGGCGAAGACTGTAAAGCAGACATTTTGCATGAAATTGCTGTTCTTGAACTAACAAAACCAAGTCCTCGGGTCGTAAATCTCCATGAAGTCTATGAAACAACAAATGAAATCATCTTAGTTTTGGAATAGTAAGTATACATTCTGTGTCTGTCAGTGTCTATGATAGTACCTTTAATGAGCTAGTTGTTGAAAATATTGATTGAACATAATCAGAAAAGCAATATTTGAGGATTCCTTGTATTTTTCAGGTTTTGGTCCTTTGTTGAAATGACACTTGCCTATCTGTGGGACTCTTATCCTTGATTTCTTTGTTGTTCTCCATTTTGAGTTTCAGTTGTAATTTACAAATTAATATGTGGTGCATGTTCTCTTGCTTCAGTATACAATTTTACAAAAAACATGAATTAAGTGTTTCATAATGATAGGAACTCTGGGTTAAAAGAATAAGGCAAATTCAAATGTTATTTGTTAGGCAGTTCTTGTGTTTGTTTTATGCCCATTTGTCCTTTCCTGAAAGAGATTAAGAGGTATCAGTGGCTTATATTGATTGAGTTTACCAATTTCAGTGATAATAACTTGACCTGGGTATCCATGTTAAGCCATAATGAATGGTTCAAACATTCTCCTCAGCTAAAATATAAAACAGTACATTATAGTTCAGCATTGTGTGTGAAGTTGATTTTTGGAGAGACTAAACCAACAGTTTACAAGGAAACAATTGGAGAAACATTAAAAAAAATCCTACTTTCTTAACCTTTTTTTCCTTCTCAACTGAATAAAATATTGGAAAGAAATTATGTAAAAGGGCTTGTGACTTTGTCTGTAAGACAATTCTTGGAGAACTGAGCAGAATGGGACCAAACTTTTCATGACAGGTAAAGTCAACAGCAACAAAAAGAGAGATCAAATGTGAGTATGGGCCAGATCCCATCCAGCAGCTTCAGGGGGAAAATAAATCCAGGAAAAAGTGTCCCAGTGCATCCTCAAGGGAGACAAAGTTGGGCAGTGGCTTGGAATGCTAGTGACTCCTCTGGTCTCAACTCCCTTTCCTTTTCCTTCTTGTTCATGTGACTTAGAACAGAACCGTTTGAAGTAGTTGGAAAGTATTTCAAATACTATACATGTGTTCCTAATCTTAATTTCACTGTTCTAGATTTATTTGTTTATTTGGCAAATATTTATTGCCATTCAACTAATCAGCAGAAGTATGGATGGTGAACAGAGATAAGAACAATACAATTATCCAAGCCATTTAAAAGAAAAATCACCCCCATAATAAATACATTGCCAACATATCACTCTTACATATATCAAAGTTCTATTAACATTCTGATCCCACTGTCCAGGAAGCCAAATCTTTATGACTTTCTTGAAGGTCAGAAAGATCAGGAACATCCACATCTCTGGAGGGGAGCTATTCCATTGGGTCACTGAGGAAAAGAGATGCTTCCTGGCACCCATCAGATAACATAGCTTCACCAAGGGAACTCACAGCAGAAACCAGTAAGAATAAGTGATCCCAGAAGTAACTTGGCTTATACCATGTAGGACTTTAAAGATGACAACCAGCACCTTCTCATTGTACCTGAAAGCCCACTGGGAATCATGAAGCAGCACTATTACATGGGCATAAGGTGTTTCAGAGTCGCTTTATGAAAGAGATAGGTGGTCTCTAAATTTCCTTCCTTCCTTCCTTCCTTCCTTCCTTCCTTCCTTCCTTCCTTCCTTCCTTCCTTCCTTCCCTCCCTCCCTCCCTCCCTCCCTCCCTCCCTCCCTCCCTCCCTCCCTCCCTCCCTCCCTCCTCTAGAATCTACATGCACACAGAGTACATATAGTCAGATTCTAAACAGCAACTAAGGCCATGCATCAGAGTTTTAGGAACTACTTTAGTTCCTTCTTGAACCCCACTATGTGTTCATTGGGGAATCTTTCCTCTTTGCAATAGAAGGTAACCACAGGAAACTCCAAGGATTCCATCCTCCCATCCACAGGTCCAGGAGCCTTACCATGCAGCCAAGCAACAAGCAAGTCAGCTGTAGCTCCTGAGGGCTTTGTGATAATAATACAGCTATGAGAAAATAGGATAGTTATATTTAAGACCAAGTGGATTGAATGTATTTGATTAGGAATATTTGAAGTAAATTGTTTTAATTACACACATTAAAAAATTCATGTCTCCCACTCCAGCTCTGCCCCCAGAACTAGGTTGCAGAGAGCAAGTTTGCTCTAATGGTTAAAGCGTGAGGCTAGAAACTTGGAGGCTGTGAGTTGTAATCCTGCCTTAGGCAACAAGCCAGCTGGGTAGCCTTAGATCAGTCATCCTCAGAAGGCAAGGGCAAATCACTTCTGAGGAGGCCACTGCAGAGACTTGCTGAAGCAGTCACTAGGAATCAAGACTGACTTACACAAAGCCCCCTGCAATCCTAAAAGAAGTAGCAGGCTACAAATATATCACTAAGGAACTTTATATTTCTTCCATGTGTTGATGGGCTGCTATTTATTTTGACTTTAAAGAACAATTTGTGATTGACATATATAACCTGTTCGGCTCACCAAGCTGCTGCTGCTGTCTTCTCACCGGCATTTGCTACTGCCTCCTAGTAAGGGAATTATGTCCTCAGGTAACAGATGGTGCAAACAGGAACTTAGCTAGTAAAATCTGCTTTTCAGACTAATTACTTGTAAATCTGAGGGGATGCTTACACACATAAGACTAGAAGCAACTGTTTAAAACCCAGGAATGGTTGGAAGTATGGGTAATTTACAAGCATCATTCCTGAAAAAGCCTGGATCCTTTTGAAGATTATACTTAATATTAGTGAAGGTTTCCTTATATGGCCAATTGAATCCTGTTTTTGTCACAGGCCTCTTTATCCTTTCATTTCCAATTGTCTAATTTGTTTTGGTTCATCTATTCACAGTGAATCTGCTGTTTCCTACCTTCATCCTGTTTTTCTTTCTTGTTCTTTTGAAAGAGGGGAGAATATATGCATTTTATTTTGTTTATTCTATGGTCAGATTGGTTTCAAAGTGGTGGAAAGAATGGTTGATATATTTAGAAAGGGACCTGCTTATGAATGGAATATTTTATTTTACAGGCAGTTTATTTTAATCAGTACTTTCATTATTCTCAGACCTTACCTCCTTTTTTTAGAGGGTAAATGTGTGTGTGATTGTGTCCATGGACACACACATAGTGGTCTATATGTGTATGTTTATTGGAAGGGGGAAGTTGGATGGGTTTCAGTTGTAGTTAACCATTTTAGATAAATAAGGTAGGGAAAGTGGGTGCTAGTACATGGGATTTTTGTCTGTGTCGTTGCTTTTTTCTGCCTAATTTTTGGAATTAATCTTTCAGGTAAATGGAATATGAAGTTTTTTCTTTGGCTTTATAAATGATATTCTTTCTTTATTTCTTTTTTGAAGTCATCCATAATGTATCCTGTAGTCTTTATAACATGGATTTTTTGTGTCACCTTTTTAATTGATACAGTTCAGTTATTTAGTTCAGTGCTAAATAGCCATTCTTTTCTAGTGTGAAATTGTGCTGTATGACAATTTCACATTTGTACAATTTGGCTTTCTATATTGTCAGTGTAGGCCATATCCACACTAATCTTATTTCCATCTTTCTAGCTCTTTTAAAATCTCTGCACTATATGTTAATGTGTCAGATTTGCTGAAATAAATATATAGCTTATGAGTGAACCTTTTTAGCAGGCTGCAGATGAAATATATATATACAAATATATATTGTCCAAAATAAGTAACTTTCACTGAATGCAAAGAACTCACATAATTATTATATTGATAAAAGATTTAAGGGTGATCCCCATATAAGCTGTCTTGTTTCGTGGAAGAAAACTGGGGGATAAAGACAAATAAATTCATGATGTGATATTAACAAAATTAACTGCTACTCTTTTGAAGTGGAAGTGTCTATTTGGGCCAAATTTTCCTTGAGCACAAATGATGCAAAAATTATATGGGTTGTTGAATTTGTATATGGAACAATACCATGTTTATTGCATCACATATTCCAATGCAAAGGATATGCAGTTAGTTGAAAAAGTATGTTGCATGTGTGCAAAAATTATTTGGGTGTGCGCACAGGAATCTTAGAATGCAATGGAAGAAAATTCATTGATGTGTGGCTGTGGTTCTGGCATACGTTTTGTTTTCCTCTTCTTTCTTAAATTATGTGTGTATTAAATATAAATAAACATGATCGCTTCGGGGAAGGTATGTGACCAGAGTGCCAAATCAAAATGTATTCCAAAAAATAGAAGGCTACATTTTTTGCATTTCTTAAGAGGTTGTGGTGAATTAACAATTTATACCAGTCAAACTATTTTTGTTTACTTTCAGATTCTTAGATGAAAATTGGTTCAGGATAAAATGTTTTAATTCTTTTTTATTTATTTATTTATTTATTTTATTAGACTTGTTAGCCGCTCCCTCTCCACGAAGAATTTAGAGAATTAAAAAGAGTATTCCTAGAAACTCTAAAGAAAACAAAACAAGCTTCATGTGTTCTGGATCATTGTATTTGATTGTTACTTACTTGACTAGGAAAACAACTGCCATATTTTAGAAATAAAAGATTCCTTTGCCACCAGTAACAGACTTTGTTGAGAGTCCAGTATCCAATAAAATCTGTTTTTGTTGTTATTTATTAACATTATAGAAAGTGATGCCATTTCTTTGAGCTCACAGTTGTGATGCTTGCATTCAGTTCTGCTTTTTTCCATATAATTTCTTTACTGCAATTTTATCTTTGAAAGGACTGGTTCTTCCAAAAGTATAAAAGAAGAATGATTCACTTTTGTTTATCTTCACCAATATCATTTTAAATAAGCATGTTTAAGAAACTGTTTGAAATTATAAGCCAACAGCTGACTTCAATATTCTATTTTGACAGTAGGATACTGACAATTACATGTGTTTGCATATAATTTTTTCAGTGCAGCTGGAGGAGAAATCTTTAATCTATGTCTCCCTGACCTAGAAGAAACTATAGAGGAAATTGCTATCATTAGGCTTATACGACAAATACTCGAAGGCGTTTTCCATTTGCATCAAAATAATATTGTGCATCTAGATTTAAAGGTAATATGCATAGTAACCTTCATTGATAGTGTTTTAAAAATTGTAAAGTAATAACTGTATGAAAACAGGATTCATAGAGAAGGAGGTAAATAAATGTTATTCCACATGTATCTTTAGAGTTTCAGCTGTTACTGATAAGGGTTCAAATCCTTACCTGTTAAAGATTACAACTATTAGGCAATGCAAATTATGGGCAATATGGTATTACATAGTTGGAAATATTTCAGAGTAAGCGATAGAATCTAAAATACATCAAATGTTTATTTAACAGGCCTTTTCATAATATTTCATAAAACTTTTTATATCATTAGATATACAACAAGCCAAATAATCATGTAAAGAATTGTAAAGATTTCAAATGGATAAAAATTCATAATGCTTATTTTTTAAAAAACAAATATTTAAATAAGTACTTAGCTTTCTACCCAGGACTTTAGTTTTTCCATTTGTTTGCCTTCTCTTTGATTTTGTCTAAAAACTGATTTTTCCCTTTGTCATTTGCTTTTCTTTTTAGTTGGAAGTAATTCTAACTAGGAAAGCTAAGATAAAAGTTGCAGGCTGCTTTTGAAAGAGTTGTGTAGCTACTTGCAATTTTACAAATTTAGTATTTATGCTGATAATGAGATTAATAGCAAAGTGTCAAAACTGTGTGAACTTTATCTTTATAGTCTCATTTACTTTAGAATTAAAAGAGGCAAATTTAAAAAAAAGTTGTCTTCCATCCCACCATTTCTTCCCATTGAAAACATGGGATATTAATTAAAAATAAGGTTTTGAATTTCTCCTTTTTTAACATTTCTAAAATGCTGGGATTTATCTTTAGGTTTATTATGAAAATAAATAATCTATTACTAAGGAGCTATTTGACAGCAACCTACAATTTAGAGTTCCATTGATTCCACTGGGATTATCCCAGTATAGGTAGCCTTGTTCATGCATTGATGTATACATTTCCAACTATAATATAAATGATTAATTCATTTATATAATAATGTTTGTTTGTTTATTGTAGCCCCAGAATATTTTATTGAGTAGCGTATGTCCCCTCGGTGACATAAAAATAGTTGACTTTGGTTTGTCTCGGAAGATTGGAAATTTTGGTGAACTACGAGAAATTGTTGGAACACCTGAATATCAAGGTAATTTGCACATATTATTTGAATGCATTTTCCCTAACATTGCACTAGCCAGACTTTTAGAAGAATATAAGTTCCTTTGCTCTCAAGACTAAAACAAAATTTCATCTTCAAACGTTCAAGTAACCATAAAGCACATTTTTTTCCAAATGCAAAAAGTATAACTTCAAAATAAGATGGAGCAATTGTGGTCCTACAGGTGCATAACCATTTTTAATTTATTTTTATTTATTTATTTATTAATCCATTTTATATGCCGCACCCTCTCCACCAAGGGACTCGGGGCGGCGTACAATTTACTACATAACAAATAAATAACAAGGAGGAGATATACAAAAGCATTATACAACACATAATAAATAAATAATCAATTAATTAAAAACAGCAAAAAGCAATTAAAAAACAATTAAAACACCCAAAGTCAAACCTAATTTAAAATTTTATCCAGAGGGATTAGAATAGCTGTAATTCAGGCCAGGCCGGCTAGTTGGAACAGGTGGGTCTTGAGTTTCGTGCGGAAGGAGCGGAGATCGGTTGTTGTCCTAATGTCGGGGGGGAGGTCATTCCAGAGGGCTGGGCCCATCACAGAAGCCCTATACCTCGGCGCCGCCCTCTGGCATTGCTTGGTGGACGGCACCCGGAGAAGTCCCTCCCTGTGAGAGCGAATTGGTCGCAGGGATGTATGGGGCAGGATACGATCCCGCAAATAGCTAGGTCCTGTGTCATGGAGCGCTTTAAAGATAGTAATCAAAACCTTGAAACGCACCCGAAAGACTACAGGGAGCCAGTGCAGCTCGCGCAGGAGAGGTGTCACATGGGAGTACCTCGTACTCCCCATCACTGCCCGCGCGGCCGCGTTCTGGACCAATTGCAGTCCTCGGGTGCATCTCAAGGGAAGCCCCATGTAAAGAGCATTGCAGTAATCCAGACGAGACGTCACCAGCGCATGAGTGACTGTGCGAAGGGCATCCCAGTCCAATAGGGGGCGCCCTTGGTGGAACGCCCCCCTTGCCACGGCTGCCACATGGTCATCCATAGACAGCCGGGCATCTAGGAGGACGCCCAAATTGCGCGCCCGTTCCACGGGGGCCAGTTGGTTGCCCCCAATGGCCAGCGATGGGGTCAGCTGGTTGAACCGAGAGGCAGGTAGCCACAGCCATTCCGTCTTGGAGGGGTTGAGTTTAAGTCTGTTGTCTCCCATCCAGACCCGTACGGCTTCCAGACACCGGGACATCACGTCAACGGCCTCGTTGGGGTGGTTCGGGGTGGAAATGTACAGCTGAGTATCATCAGCGTACAGATGGTATCCCACCCCAAAACCACGGATGATCTCACCCAGCGGTTTCATATATGTGTTGAACAGGAGAGGCGAGAGGACCGACCCCTGTGGCACCCCACAAGTGAGTGGCCTCAGGGTCGACCGCTGCTCCCCTGCCAACACACATTGCGTCCGGTCGGAGAGGTAGGAGCAGAACCACCGTAAAACGGTTCCCCTTACTCCCAGCCCCTCCAGCCGGCGCAATAGGATACCATGGTCGATGGTATCGAAAGCCGCTGAGAGGTCTAACAGAACCAGGATAGAGGAACAACCCCTATCCTTGGCTCTCCAGAGATCATCAACCAACGCGACCATGGCCGTCTCCGTGCTGTGCCCGGGTCGGAAACCGGACTGGCGCGGGTCTAGATAGTCATTTTCCTCCAGGTGGCGTGGGAACTGCGTAGCCACCACACTACAACCTTCGCTAAAAAGGGAAGGTTGGAGACCGGACGATAATTAGCTAGCTCAGTTGGGTCCAGCAAAGGCTTCTTGAGTAAGGGCCTCACAACCGCCTCTTTCAAGGCGGCTGGTAGGAACCCCTCACTCAACGAAGCGTTCACCATTCCCAAGAGCCAGCCTCGTGTGACCTCCCAGGATGCCAGTACAAGCCAGGAGGGACATGGGTCCAATAAACATGTGGTGGCTCGCAGTCACCCACGCAGCCTGTCCAAATCATCGGGGGCAACAGAGTCAAACTCCTCCCAGAATGGTCTCTCAAGACTGGCCTCGGACGTCTCCCCTGGAACACTGAGGGAGATCCATTCCCTCCGGATCTGAGCGATTTTATCCTGCAGATATTCCCCAAATTCCTCTGCCCTGCCCTGCAGAGGGGCTTCCCGCGGCTTCTGTGATAGAAGAGAGCGGGTCACCCGAAACAGGGCGGCAGGGCGGTTATCTGCGGATGCAATGAGAGTGGCACAATATCGGCGTTTGGCCACCCTCAATGGCACAAGGTATGTCCTTAAGTAGGCTCTTACCTGTGTTAATGGGAGATGAATGCTCCATAATAAAAACACAAAATAACCATAAAATTATGTTTATATTGGACTTTTATTACTTTTGTAATTATTGTATTTTTCAGACTATAAGATGCACTTCTCCACTCCTCCCCCTCAAAATGTGGGTGGAAATGTCTGTGCATTGTATAGAGTGAATATTGCAGTGGGGGATTGGTGCGGCGCTGATCAGCTGTTCTAGGCGGTGGGGATTGCCACCATCCGTTCGACACTAATCATGGCAATCAGTGGCAAACCGGCCATGGCGAACGGGTGGCGGTGAAGGGCTGCGGCGAATGGGCAGTGGCAAATGAGTTGCGGCTGCAGCGAACAAGCCTATTTTTTCCCCTTGTTTTCCTCCTCTAAAGCTATTGTGTGTCTTATGGTCCGAAAAATACAGTAATTATGTGTTTGTTGGAAGGTTTCCCTGTATTATTGTAAAGTCTTCAGTCACTTGAAGAAGAGGGATACGGTCTCTTTGCACATAAAAAAGAGTTGCATATAGAAATGGTGTATAAATATAAGACCAAATATAACAATTTCATACTATACACAAACTTATAAAGAAATAATCTCCCTGTAACAAGTCATTATATTGTATTAAGAAATGAATGTTTATTTTTTCCCTTTCCCTGTGGTCCGTTTCCAAGCGCCCCATAGGCAACCAAACACTTTTCACCCGGACAGAGAAATGACGGGGACTCAAAAGTTTGTGTGCTTGCAAAGGGGATGGTTTGAAATGGAGTGATTTGCTCCGTTTCAGAGTGCCCCCTTTCAAAGCAGACAAAGCTTTGTCTCCCTCCCTCCCTGGGCAAAAAGTGGTTGGGGAGCTACCACTGGCTCTGCCCTTTCCGTCCCACTGTCTGCTTGCCTGCAGCCTCAATCGGGATCAAGCTCTCGGCACACCCTGGCCTCCACCTGCCCTGCCAGGAGGGTGAAGAGCCCCCATCAGGCCAGTAACAGCATGGGCAGTTGCTTGGTGGCCAGCATAGTGCCCACCACAGCCAAGAAGTGTCTCAGCAGCAGCTGGGCCAGCACGCAGGGCGTTTGGAGGCCAGGGCATGCTGAGAGCTTCACCCATTACAGCTGCGGGCAAGCAGACAGTGGGACAAAGAGGACGGAGCCAGAGGTAGTTGTGCTCCCACTCCCGTCGTCCCCATGCTCGCCGCCTCTTGCACTTCAAGAAAATAAGACCTCCCCGAAAATAAGCACCCCGAGTACTTATTTTCAAGCCCAAAAGAAATACGACTGGGTCTTATTTTGGGGAAAATACGGTAGGCATTTCCCAATACAGAAAAGAGGTCCTTCAGGCAGTGCACATGCCCAGGTCACCTCACAACTGAATTATTGAAATGCATCTTTGTGATTCTGCCCTTGAAGACCACCAGGAAGCTACAGCTGGTTGAAAATATAATGGTGCAAGCAGTAACATGACTTAGCATGCTGATGTGCCACTCAGACTCCAAATTCAGTTAAGCTACTTATGATCACATATAGTTCCGTGTGTTATGAGGGCTGGATAGGTGCATTATGAGAAACAAATTAAAAGACCATTTCTGGTTTGCACAAATGAACTCAAATTAGCTAAGGCAAGATTCCTGGAAATAAATGGGAAAAATCAGAATACTGAAAATGTTCTTGGTTTACATGCCATACTAAGCTATAGTTTACAAAACACAGTGGGTAAGTTTACACTAAGCTAAACTCAGTTAAATAACATTATGGTTTAGTGTATTGAGTGAATCAAGCCAATGTGGGGTATATACAGTCAGTTTCTACAGTCACTCTTGTCGATAAATAATATCTTTAGTGAGCTGTATGGTCACTCTCAGTGTATTGTAAAATCGTGTGGCAGATCAGCGATTATCTTGAATATATGATAACATTATTTTAATACTGTATTTAATGGTACTTTTTCCTTCCAGCACCAGAAGTCTTAAATTATGATCCCATTACTACAGCAACAGACATATGGTAAGGTAATTTCTTAAAAGATTAAAGCAACTTTAAATACCTTGATTGTATAGTTTCATCTTAAAAGCTTATTGATTTTCTCATTAGTCTTTGAAAATCCTTTTTGAACACTTATGGCCTTTGGGAAGAAGTTATGATCTTCCTGAACTAGAAAGTGAATTTGGGGCAGACAGTTATTTCCTGTGACTTTTTTTCCAGGTGGAAACAGCCTAAAACAGATTTCCATGTTCAGTATATTTAAGCATCACCTGTTGGTGATTAATTTAAATGAGAACTGTCATTATGAGTATTATTAATTAAAATCTGTTAAATAAGTTACTGTTTTCTATCAAACCGGTGGTGGTTTGTTATCTTTGTTTTTCTGACTTTTCTTCAGTGATCAGAAATACCATCATACTGTCTTATATTTATTTGGATTCTTTATATAGTGCAATATGAATTCCAGGTGAAACAAGTTTACTGTATAAACCAGCTGTCCCCATACTTTACAGCTTGGTGGCCCAGCCTGGCATAGGGGAAGGGGACATGAGTGGCAAGTGCAGGCACAGAGCTGCACCCTAACTCTAACCGTGGTGCCATTAACTCCTATACAAAACTGGCTTTCATGAGTTTGGATATGGATAAGGAAAACTGTTGCTTACTTTCAGAAGCAATCCTCCTCCCATTCTCGCTCCAATAACCCAATCCCACTTCAAATAAATCACTTTTTAGTGATTTTAGAACTCTACCAGAACAGATCCTTAAGTTCCTGAAAAATATGCTTGAATTGCAGAACATGGGCCCTCAAATTCTGCTCATGTCTTCACTAATTTCAAGTTTGATGTCTGGAGGTTTTGTGTGTGATTCACATTATCTCTACAAGTACAATGGAATGTGTATCATACTTGCTTCTTTTCACTGTAACACTTATCTTTTGAATTGATATCAGGCAGGTGACTTCCCTTTGGTTTATTGCAGAATTAGATTGTGTCTTAGCATGGGACATGCTTGCCAGGATTTTTAAAGTCTTTATGAAAAGCCTTTTGTTTCTTATATAATCAAGTTAACATTTGTTATAAGACACTGATGAGACAAATATCCTGGTGCCTGATCCCCTATGTGGAAAATATAAGCAAAACATTAAATGTTTCAGGAACTTATTTTATCAGAACTGTAATCCAAGTATATGAAAACTTTAGTATAATTGGAATGACTTTCTCTGATAGGTAAATGAAAAAGCAATAAAAAGATAATGTTTTAGCATCTGTTACTTATTGGCAAGAAATATTTTCATTTCTAACATACATGAAAACATATACCTTCTCTAATTTCAGGAGTGTAGGTGTAATCTCATACATGCTGCTTATACATGAATCTCCATTTATGGGAGCAGATAAACAAGAAACATACCTCAACGTTTCTCAAGTCAATGTGGATTATTCAGAAGAAACATTTGCTTCAGTTTCATCACTGGCCAGAGATTTCATCCAAAAACTTCTTGTTAAAAATCCTGAGTAAGTTTATGGGGATGGAGAAAGAGGTATAGAGAAAATATTTTAACATTAATATACCATTAGAAAGAAAGCCAGGATAAGAAAAATATTTTGATTCATAGTGGGCAAGAGGGCTTTGGATCTATCACGGGCTCTGTATTTCTATCTGTTGATTACTCAGGAAGGTAAATGTTTGAGTTAGGGAGCATTATAGAGGTAATAACTGGTCAATTTGGTTGACATCCCCTGATTCAAATACTACATTAGAAAGCAATAGGGACTTTTCATGTTGTTTTCCCTCACATCTGTCAGTATTTTTTCTTGGCTGATAGGTTTTTGAAATCTAGCATAAAAGAGCTGACTTAGGGTAACTAGCTTTTGTTTAGGATTACATAGCTCACTGAGGAATCTGGTAGCAAGGTGTTGAAATTGTTATGGAGGAGAATGGAATAAACCCTCTTTCTTTTCCTTTTGTATCCTGTCAAATCTAGTGGACAGATAGTTCTATTTGATAGTCTGTGCCAGTGCTAAATGGTAGTGAACTATCAATTGCAACCTAAGTTCCAGATCTTAAATCTACATATCTCTTATTTTACTTTGTAGAGAGCGACCATCAGCAGAGGCCTGCCTGTCCCACTCTTGGCTTAGGCAAGGAGAATTCTTATTGTGGTATAGCCCCGAAGAAAACCCCAGCTCTTCTCCAGCATATGATAATATGAATAAGAGCATAGAAGAGAGAATTAATAACAGGCCCATGTCTAATGGAGCATGCATTGAGCAAGAAGATAAAGAGAATATTCCAGAAGATAACAGTACAGTCTCCAAACGATTCCGGTTTGATGATTCTTTGCAATATTCTCCAGAACTCACAACAGACTTTGTATGTTAACAAATGCACTCCCTGCAGATTATCTTGAATTGTATTTATGATTCTAAATTAATCTGGTGGCATGTGGTTTGAGATTATAGCTTGGCCACAACTGCATTTTTGTTATTCTGGAAATGCACTTTCAGTTGATCTTGTTTGGACCCTTCTTTGTGCTGCCATTGCTGGCAATGGGCATGACCCCTGAGACACTGGAGTCTTGGCACCTGAACTGGCTTGTTTTTGGAGGCAAACAGGTAACTGGGTATATTTGCACTTTCTACATTCAAAACATGGCATTTTGGTCTGATCATTGGTAAAGTAGGCAAGAGTATTTTTAAAGTTAGCAATAGAGCCAAGTTCTAAGCCAAAGAGTGATGTGATAATACGTACACATTTGTATTGTAATTGAAACTACATGAACTTGGCAGTGTGAAGAAATGAGTCCTTTTGTTCATTCCTAGAAGAACAATCTCATCCTGTCATTGTTTGTTGAAAAAAGTCAAATTGTTAACAGTATATAGTATAGTCCAATAAGCCTTTTTTCATGTCTATGTTTTTACTTGGACTAGTCACTGGGACGGAAGTGCTTGGACTGGATTCCTGGTTAGCCACCTTTTTTTTTTTTTACATGTTTACTCAGAAGGGGCCTTGTCTCCTCATTTATGGGAGAATGAGTTTTCAGTTGTGGATCAGTTCCACATGGAACATAAATTGGTGTTCGCATTCTTTTTTTTTTGTTACAGAGATAATTTTTGGATTGAATCGAATGCATACTTAGTTTTGAAATCTTCCATTTCTTGTTTATGTAAATAAGATGGAAGAGATTGAAAATACTTCTGGTGCCAAAAAAAATATACCCTGCATTTTTTCATTAGGAAGTAATGTTTTTTTCCATGCCCAATACCAAGCTATTTGGAGACGATAACCTTGTAATATTATGGATTCAACAAATTAAATATTGTGAGGTTTAAATTTGAAAATAAGATCTTCCAGAAAAATGTACAGGGTCAGGTAATGGTATTAAATTATCTTCTCCCAAATTAAAAATACAATTATTTCTGTGCTATGTAAATTGAAACTGCTTATCTTGTCCAACAAAGATGGTAGTAATAGCACAATCCTATTTCTGTGAATGGAGAAGTAAATCCCAGTTTGTTAATGGATTTTACTTCCAAGGAAGGTGGTACAAAAAAAATGCTATCTGAAATAATGTAATGGCAATATGAATATTTCATTAATATTCATTAGTATAAATAAAGCAAAGAAAAATAGAGAAAACTGAATCAGTCTTTGTGACATTAAGTATCTAATTAATTCAGATGTACATTAATGTCCAGTCCTGAAATGTGCCATGTTAGGGATTAGATTAGGGTTTGCTCTCGGTTTACTAGCCTCATCTCACAAATAACAAGATGAACTGCATCCATAAGGGATGATGCAGAAAGGAGGAAAAATGGTGCAATTTCAAGACCACAGTCTAAAATTAATACAAAATTTCAATACTGAAAGCCATATTTTCTTCTGATTTTCAGTTAAAAGCCAATATGCAATACATGGGTTCCCCTACTCATAGATACATTAATCTAATTTAATTTTTAGAATTGGTACTTTTAGGAAGTCTTTAAAAAAGGATCATAATACATTAATATATTTTACTAAGAAAGAAAGATAAGTGAAAGAGTATGCCACAATAACGATTATTATAGCACTTTATAAAAAAAAAGTATATGATACAATAAATCTTTCTGTTGTGGTTTTTTTTAAGTTTACATTTCTCACTCTTTCCTTCCAGTCTTAAATCTTTTTTAATATTTTGAGTACATGAGTAATTGTTGCCTCCAGTTCACAACTTTGAGAGAACTTTTGAGATTTTATAAATACTTGTATATGTATGTAAATTTGGGATACGACTTGAATCTGACAGTTCTAAATTTTGAATATATCTAATTTTGTAAGTTTTCCTAGTTAATGCGTACATTTGTATATAATTTTATTGGAATTATAATTGTTCTCTGACTTCTTTGTTTTGTGTTCAATATCAATGGGACTTTGTAAGTGGTTACTGGCACAGAGAGAATGAATTTTAAAAGGGTTATTTCTCAACTAGATTAAAAAATGATTCGTAAAAAGAATAATTAAAAGTAGGAAAGCGTCAAATCTTAATTCTTGCCAATTTTTAGTGAATATAGGCTCAAAGCTTCATTTAGAAAGCCTCATTATCTGAATTATTTCTCCCCTTCAAAAAAAAAGTTGTTTGGATTGAAGCCATAGTACAAAATATATTTTAGATTTATGACATAATCCAGCTAATTTTTCTGCTGGGTGGGATCACTGTCTAAAAATAAATTAGCAAATATGGAGCTTTTTTTTACCTATGACAATTGATTAAATATCAACTTGCTTGCTCAATTAATGGCTAACACTAAATATTTTATATCAGATGCTCTAGGTATAATTAAAATTCATTTTAACTGATTTAATTGCACAGAGGTGATGGATTATTGTTCATGAATGTCTGATAAATTAGAAATGAATGGAATGGAACAAACAGAGTTGGAAGGAATTTTGGAGGTCTTCTAATCCAACCCCCTGCTTAGACAGGAAACCTATACTATTTCAGACAAATGGTTGTCCAATCTCTTCTTAAAAACTCCCAATGTTGGAACATTCACAACTTCTGGATGCAAATTATTCCACTAATTAATTATCCTAACTGTCAAGAAATTCCTTCTTAGTTCTAATTTGCTTCTCTCCTTGATTACTTCCCATCCATTGCTGCTTTATCCTGCCCTCAGATGTTTTGGAGTATAGCTTGACTTCCTCTTCTTTGTGATAGCCCCTGAGATATTGGAACACTGCTATCATGTCTCCCCTAGTACTTTTCATTAAACTAGACACACTCAATTCCAGCAACGTAGCCTCCAGTCCCCTAATCATCTTTGTTGCTTTTCTCTGCACTCTTTCTAGAGTCTCAACATCTTTTCTACATTGCGGCGATCAAAACTGGATGCAGTATTCCAAGTGCAGTCTTATCAAGGCCTTATAAAGTGGCATTAACACTTCATGTGATCTTGATTCTATCCCTCTCTTAAATGCAGCCTAGAACTGTGTTAGATTTGGCAGCTGCAGCACACTGCTGGCTGATGTTTAAATGATTGTCCACTAGAATGCCAAGATCCCTCTCACAGTTGCTACTATTGAACATATATTGTACCTGTGCATTTGATTTTTCTTGCCTAAATGTAGAACCTTACTTTTTTCATGATTGAATTTCATTTTGTTAGATAGTACCCAATGTTCAAATCTGTCAAGATTCTTCTATATCTTAAGCCTATTTTCTGGAGTGTTAGCTATTCCTGCCAGCTTGTTGTTGTATGCAAATTTGATGAGTTCTCCATCTATCCCCTAATCCAAATCATTGATGAAGATGTTGAGTACTGGGCCTAAAACAGAGCCTTGGGGTACTCCACTGCATACCTTCCCTCCATGTAGATACAGTTCCATTGAGAAGTACATATTGAGTGCGGCTGGTCAGGCAGAATCCATCTGGTGTTGATGTTATCTAACACACATTTTTCTATCTTATCAAGTAATAGGTTGTGGTCTACTTTATCAAATCACTTACTGAAGTCCAAGTAAATTATATCTTATCAGCATTCCTCTGGTCCACTAATTTTGTCACTTTGTCAAAGAATACAATAGGTTTTGTCTGCTGTGATCTGTTTTTGACAAACCCATATTGGCTTTTGGCTATGATTTTGTTTGCCTCTATATCAGGGGTGTTAAACTCAAGGCCCAGGGGGCGGATCTGGGCCGTGTGTGCTTAGATCTGACCCATGGGGACCTCCTGGAAATCGAAAAGGAATGGCCCGCATTGCCTCTGCCAGAGAAAACGGAGCTCTGTTTTCACTGGCAGAGGGTTACAGGAGGTCGTCGCAGCTGAAAACAGAGCTCGGGAACCCACTTTCTCTGGCAGAGTGCTTGGACCACCACAGGTGCCCCCGACATGAGTGATGTTGAGCTGGCCACGCCCACCCTGGTCCCCAGAGGTGAAACACAACCGTGATGCGGCCCTCAATGAAATCGATGTTTTGACACCCCTGCTCTAGATTTTCACTGATTTGTTGCTTGATTTTTTTTTCAGAATCTTCCCAAGTATTGAGGTCAGGCTGATCCAGGACTGTAGTTTCATGAATCTATTCCCCCCTCCCAAGTTTTTTATTTTTTATAAATATATAAAATCAGTGTGTGAACAGTGTGACATCTGGATGTCATACATTCTAATACAAATAAAACTAACAAAGTTAATCATTTCCTCCCCTTTTTTGAAGATGGGAACTACATCAGTTCCTTTCCAGTTCTCTGGCAATTTTCCGGTGCTCCAGGGTATTTGAAAGAGATAGTTCAGTGGTTCTGAGATCATGTCTGTCAGTTTCTTCAGAACCTTGGGATATAATCCATCTGGGCCTGGTGATTTGAACTTCTCTAGGGTGGACAGGTGATTTTTTTTTTTTTTGCCAATTTTAACTTGTCTTCCTAATCTGTTTTTATGGTGCTGTTTTTGATAGGTTGGACTGTTTTTTCCCTTTGTTTTTTCCCTTTGCATTCCCTTTGATACAAAAAACGATCTAAGTAGTTCTGCTTTCTCCCTATTGCTTATCACCTTCTTGCCACTTTCTCCCACTAAGGAACCAATCATTTCCTTGACTTTTTTCTTATTTTTTACAAGTTTTTACAAATTTACAAGTAGCTCATTATAATGGTATAGAATGCAAAGCAAATGACATAAATTAAACAAGTTGTTCAGCATATAAGTAGTCCTTCATGATGACTACAATTGAGATCAGAATCTCTATTGAGGAAACCGTCTTTAAGGGAGATACCTTTGCTCAATGACTACAATCCCGTAAACAGCTGTGTGGGTTATGACGCAGACAGGAGCTTGCTGAAGCTCCTCTCCGTGCACAGAAGGCACATTGGGTTGGAGAAATGAAGCCTGGATCTTTGCAATCCATGCTTCATTTCTTCAGCCCAGTGCAGAAGTTCCCTTTCTTGCATGGAGGGTTGGGGAACTCCCAAGCTGTATGCGCACACACACAGATGAAGAAGAAGAAAAATCCTTTACTTGCAATCTTTACTGCCAGTGTCCTCACTGATTTCTGGGGAAGCTGTCAGAGAAGATAGCAAATGACGATTACATGACTGCAGGGCATTGATGGGGTGGGGAAGGTACGTGTTTTACAAAGGCTGGTAGGCCCTTTCTGAACCGTCATAACTTCAAACACTTATTAAATGACTGGTCGGACTATCTGTAGGAAGATAGATATGGCTGCCCAAGCATCTCAATAGGGCAATTGGTTGGGAGAACTATTCTTTCATTAGGCTATGTGGCCGAAGGCTATGATAGTAGGCTACCAGTATCCAAGAAAAAGAGGAGAGAGATAAGGATTCCTCCCTTCATTCACTTTCATGGATGCTTGCACTCTTGGCACTCCTTGGAATTGGTGTCTCACAGTAGCCCTTCCCTTCTTTCCAACCTTGACAAAGTCATTACAAGACTGTTATGCTTCATTCACAGTTGTCACCCACAATTTTTCCTTGAACGTCATCTCTTCAAGCTTCCGTTCAGCCTCTGTCAGTTGAGCAATTTGTTTGGTAATTTATCAAGTCTGTGAATCACCCATTCCAATCAGACTGTTCCTAGATTCCTTGGAATTGGTGTCTCACAGTGGCCCTTTCCTTCTTCCTCAATCCTGGCAAAGTCATTACAAGACTGCTATATCTCCTTTGCAACTGTCACCCACAATTTTTCCTTGAACATAATCTCTTCAAGCTTCCATTCAGCCTGCCAGTTTGCTAATTTATCAAGTCTGTGCATCACCCATTCCAATGAAACTTGCTAGATTTCATGCAGGCATAACAACACATCCACAGAATAATATGATAAACAAGACATCCTCAATTACACAATTCCTAGCAACTGACTCTTAGCTGCAGTGGGTTTGTCTCGCTGATGAAGATGTCCAGTTGGGCACCTCAGGAAAACTGGGCAACCCTTGAAAATAATTGGCCATGGAGGCATCAAGACGAAAATGGCAGATATGGCAAGGAATGAAACAATAGATCTGAAGCCTAGAGGGCAAGGAGGAATAGTAATAATATTCCCAATAATCCCAGTAACCCAGTGGGATTTGGTCCATTTCATTCAAGTCTATTTTATTGATAGTTAATAAACCAATATTTTATTGTATTTGCGTTTTGTTTCCTTACACAGCTAATATTTCATGAAATAATGCATGAACTGGTCTATGTTCCTGATTTCTCTGAAGGAACCCTCATGCCTTCAGGAGGGGAAGAATACTTTATACCCTTTGGTTGATGGACGCAGCTATATGTGACTCCTAATTATATGTGTTCATGAAGCTAACAAACTTTGAAGGTGGGGTATCAAAAAGTCCATTTTAAACCTTTAAGCCTTAATACAGCAAACTGTACCAGTTCAGTTTATTTGTTTGAAATTTCACTGATAATCTTCTTTCACATAAAAATATTAGCATTGAAAATATAAAAAATAGAAGCCTGTTGCTATTGTTTATCTGTGATTTGTTTCATAACAATTGCATTTCGTTTTCAAAAAGGTTTTAGAGAACTTCCTTTGAACATCTGGATTATCTTAAACCAGTAGTTAAAATGGAAAGCCGCTTTCATTTTAGAATCTTTATTCCTGGCTACAAATGATGCTGAAGTATTTTTGAAGCACCTGGGATAATCCCATCTTTGAATTATGACTTCCCTGTTTAGAACAATATTCAGATCTCCTTCTTGTCTCTCTTATTCCTCCAACAGTTAGATCCTAGTCATTTATCTTCAGTCTACAAAATAGAAATAAAACACCCTTTATTGTGTTCAGGTGTACATAAGCAATATGTACTTGTGGTACCTTCAAATGTGATTAGCTAGTTTATGGTTCAATATGTTTCCGAATATAGCCTTAATACTTCTCTTTGTATTTTTAGCTCCAGTTTCACTTCTAATCTCTTAATAAGGAAATCAACTTTTCCTAATAGTAGACTTAGACTAAGAATGGACAAAACTGAAATTAAAATTAAAAAACCTATATACAGGTAGTCGTCAACTTATGACCACAATGGAGCTCAGAATTTATGTTGCTGAGTGAGAAATTTGTTAAGTGAGTTTTGCCCCATTTTACGACTTTTCATGCCACACTTGTTAAGTGAATCACTGCAGTTAAGTTAGTAACCTGGTTGTTAAGTGAATCTGGCTTCCCCATTGACTTTGCTCATCAGAATGTTGCAAAAGGTGATCACATGACCTTGGGACACTGCAACCGTCATAAATATGAACCAGTTGCCAAGTATCTGAATTTTGATCACATGATCCTGGGGATGCTGGAACTGAACTGTAACTGAAAAACGGTCATAAGTCACTTTTTTCAGTGCCATTATAACTCGAACGGTCACTTAAATGTTGTAGGTCAAGGACTACCTGTATAAGCTTAAAAGAGATATTAGTATGCTTAGAAATATAAAGAAAATCTTGAAGCATGGAAGTGGTGCCTTGGGATGAACTCCCGCTGTATGCTCAGCAGTTACAGAAAGCCACATGCTCGCTGGGGGAGAAACAAAATGGGATGGTGCACAGTATAAAAGGAGGGTGGTTAATCTGCACTTTGTGTTGTGTGAACGTAGCCTCTACAGTTAGTTTATTTTGTGTATTGTCAACCTAATCAGGTTAATTCAGTAAAACATGAGTAAGCGCAGCATAGATTAGTGCATTGGGGCTTTTAATTGTAGCCATGTATTCTGCCCTGCCCTGTCTTGCTTTCTGCAGATGGAGCTGAAAGGTCATCCTAAACTTCACAGCTATCAAGTAAAAAGGCACCTGGGAGATTTGCTTATGTTCTATTCCTAAAGTCAACAATTGTCACAGCTACTGAAAATTAAATAAACAGGCACATAAAATGATACGGTTGAAATACAGAAACTAAAGATCAGAAAATCCACAGTTGTTTGCTATTCAAAAAGCATGTGGGTGATTTAAAAAAAAAACCATTCTGGCATTTCCTAGCTTTCATCACCTTATTTGTTTCCTGTGATTGGGAATGCAGTAAATTGTTTTGATGGGATAATGCAGTAGCTTTTCAGCATTACTGACTTGGATTGGCTTGACTTGTCAAAACATGCTCCTCGAATCGAGAAACCAGATCTTGGGTTTGCACATTACAAACATCATGGTTTGCACTAAATATAGTTGCTTGGAGACCACACATGTTGTTCTGAAAATAACTGACTTTCCTCTGACATTTCAAAGGAAATCTTCCTTAACTTCTTATGTAATAGACTGGGTGGATGGGAGTTGATTCACTTTTGCAGTTACAATTATGCATTCCACGATTGTAGCCCTCCCAACTGTATTTTCATACATTCATTCTCAAGGGAATAAGAATTAAAATAAGTGATAAATGTTCCAAATTGGATTCCTGGACTGTTAACTTTTACGGTATTTAAGAGAAAAATATACTCTGTCTTTGTACTAAAAACAAAATGCTCAAGACTACTTTGCAGTGATCTAAAATAATGTACTTATATAGCTAGCTGGATATTAATTCAATAAAAAATTCATCCAAAACAGTACAGTAGATATAGTAAATACAGGTTATATATAAAAGGTTTAGTGATGATTTAGTTAGATCCTTAAACCAAAATATGAGATACCATATTTTTCGGAGTATAAAACGCACTTTCCCTCCCTAAAAGGGTGAAAATTTGGGTGCATCTTATACAATGAATGTAGGCCTGCCCACCTTTGGCCCCCACCCTTTGGCCTCTGCCTCCCAGCAATTTACCTCCTTGCAGCAAATGGGGCTTGCAGAGGCGGCAATGGCTATGGCAATCCCTGCAGCCTGAAACAGCTTATCATTGGGAGGCCTGTCCTGAAACTGAAATTGAAAGTGAAACGGGCTATTTGCTGCAAGGAGGCAAATTGCTGGGAGGCAGAGGCAGGTTTTTTTTCTTGTGCTAAACAGGCTAAACTGAAACAAGCTGTTTGCTGCAAAGAGGTAAGTCAATAACTAAATGCCTGTAGAATGTTCAAATTAGATTTATTTTTAAAGACTGCTTTATTATTATTCTAGACAACGAAATGAAGCTTTTTAAAATAAATGCTTGACTTGAAGTGCTATTGTATCTTCTTTTAAATAGCAGAGAATAACATATACTTCCAGAAAGCCACATCAATTTTAACAGCATCTATACAAGTATAGTCTGATATACACAAACAGTGTATATCGTCTGTACTGTTCATTGTTTACTGCCAGGAAGCAAATTGCTGGGAGGCAGAGACAGATTTTTCCCCCTTGTTTTCCTCCCCAAAAGCTAGTTGCGTCTTATACTTCAGAGCATCTTATATTCTGAAAAATATGGTATATTGACTAGTTCTTTTGTATTACTTTCCCAAATAGTTGCCCTGCAAATTTATGAGAACTGTATCTCCCAGAATTTCCAGCTGCTTTGCGGTTGTATTTCTGTAACATTTGTCATGAATACTTCAAACATGAATTGGCATATGTATACATGAAAGAAGCATAACTGAACTGACACAGGAAATTAAAACCACTGCACATAGATCAAAAATACACCAAATGCAACTAAAACTTCATTTTGATTAATAGCTCTCAGAAGTTAACTAGATATATACAGTGTCAAATGCATAGACTACTTGAAACATACAAAGTAGTGGAATGTTCTTGATATAGCAAATGGTATAAACTGAAATTGAGAATTTGACAGGCTGTGTGATCTTAAAATAAAGATGAATGAGAAACTTGCCATGTTTATCTTTCAACTGCTACATGTAGACAAAAATGCAACTAACATTAGAAGTTTGAGTTTGAAGTGTGGGGGAAAAATGCATGACTAAATCCTTGTGTCTTTATGGAGAGAATAATATCTGTGTTTCCATTATGTAGCTTTCCATTTTCTCAGACATGCTTCAACATTTTATATTTATGACATGTAAGGCTCTTCCCAAAAAAATGAAATTCCACACCAAATCCTACAGCAGCATTCTAAAATAGATACATGTAATAAATACTAATTTCTTGCTTTCCATTTTTTGGGCCAATGTAATCCCATTTCTTTGTGCAGCTAACAGCCAGTAATCTAAATAATAAAAACTGCTGCATAAAATCTACTTAAAGTTTTCAAACTTCTGAACTCGGTAATATTGGCAACAATTACAATTCCACAAGAAATATTTTGACAAGGCTTTTTTCCACTTTATCAGTCAGAAATTTACATACTGAAATAGCAGTGCACCTCAAGTCAACTTTTTAGGTTTCCCCTTAGTTTTTCCTTACAAATATCTGAAACAAAATAATTTATATATCACTTCTTCCAGCTTCTGCTGATTTTATGGTTATTTTTAGGAGACTCAATCACATAACTCAAAGTGTGCTACAAATTGAACATATTTACTCTTACTGTCATTTTTGCCCTTATTTGCTTTTGAAATCAAACAGTATGCCACTCCGGTCAATGGTGAAAGGACTAGTCCACATTGAAGGAGATTTCAAGTCAATAAATCCCAAGCTCTTCAGATTTTTCAGGATAGTAAAGATCACTTTGAATTGGACTTAATAAGCAGCCTGTGGTGATGAATGGCTGAAAAGATCACCACACTGTTCAGAATTCTAATACCAATATAATGCAATCAAAGTTTATGAACAATTATAGAGCACTCTCATATAGAAGACACCTCAATGAGTCAAAACAGAGATAATATATAGTGGGCTATGGACACCCCCCCCCCAAATCAATGCAACTAGCTGTAACAGCAAAAACCCTCCTGGCAACGGCTACTGCTGAGCAACTAAAGATCATCTCCAGAATTTCCAAATACCACCAGTATGGTCTTCTAAGAGAAGTTGAACTTCATCCAGAACAGGCCAACATCTTACATACATACCCATCATAGACTTCGTCATCATTGTTGCTACTTTAGCTGCCTTTAATTCATTGGTTTTTATCCAACCCATCACTAGTTCCTAGTTTTTCTATGGCTTGCCTAGAATATGACAAATAATTTGGCACTACAAATGCTGATTTATCTTGGCAACTTTTTCTAGACTTGGAAATTAAGCAGGATTGGTCCTGGTGAGCGTTTGGATGGGAATCTTCCAGATAATGAAAACTCTGGAAATAAAAATCTCATCCTGGAAGAAGACAATGATAACCTATTTCCATATTCTTTCCAGTAAAATATATCAAGATCTTCATGAGTTCGCCAAGAGTTAATGAACTCAACTTGAGGAAAATTTTAGATTTGCTATTTATACTAGCCAGAGAATATCTGAGAGACCTGGTTTTCTCTTGCTACTAAACTAGTCTTGGTCTTGATATGATTTTTCTGCCATATGAAATGCTGTTGCCCAGAATTCTACCACATCCGGCTGACTTGACACCTAGTATGATTCACAAGATTGCAATGTATGGCTTTCTTTAGGCATATCTTCCAAATGTGCTGGTATTTCCTGCCTCTCTACTCAACTGCTCCCTGCGCTGTTGCTTAAGGCAGTTATCAGAAGGACTTTGGAGCCTTTTACCATAAGAGTGATGTGATCTATGAAGATGTCATTCAGCCGGCAAGGACAGGTTTCTGCTTTCTTTAAACAGGCCTCCTTTAGTTTATGGCTTTTTAAAACAGGTTGATGTGAATAAGGCAAATGATGTGTTCACCTTGCTGAAGGTGAACATATCTGGTCTTGTCAGTACCTGGGTGGGAGGTGATCAGAGAAGAGTAATCCTGAATTACAGAATTGAAGGAAAGTATGCGGAGTGACTGGTGTACAATAACTAGAGTACAGGTTTTAGTTTTCTGTAAGGGAGACTTTTCCAGTCAATTCTATTGCATCTTGTAGGCCTTTGGCTAAGGATTTTGGGAGTGGTTGAAATTGATTTATTTATAATGCAACTGTGGGGAACATGCCTATCACAATATAACTATAGAGAGCTTCAGTGTTTACTTACCACTTATATTTCACTTTTCTACCAGGAACTCAAGGTAGCCTCCCTAATACTCTAACCTCTAATTTTATCCTCATACAAAGGTGAGGTTTAGGTGAGATTTTCTGACCTAGAATTAACTGGTGAGCTTCTGTGGCTGAGGATGAACTTGAATCTGAGTCAACATGGTCCTACTCTTACACCTTAATCACTGTACTACATTAGGCTTTCTTTTCTGGCTTGTTGGTTTCTTTTCTTCTCAAATCCTATTGAAGTACTAGTGCCCTTTTCTCATAACTTCTTCTGAATTTGAGCTGCTGTCTTCAGAATCACAGCCTGTTTTGAGTCATAAACACACATACCCATCAATTGTGTTGAAAATGCCTATTTCTTAAAAGAGATGTTGCTACAGTAATAATTTACTTTAGAATGGATTGCAGCTGGGGGAATTGACCAAATCAAGTGTGAAACAATTTTTTTTAAAAAAAAACAACACAAATAGAAGAAAGGGAAGGTGATGATTAATTGGTGCACTACCCTTAGTATTAGGGAAGCAGGTTGTCCCCATATTTTTCTAATAGCAACAAAGCAAGATAAGAGAGGTGGGAAAATCTAGTTTCCTAGATAAGGAATATGGGAAAAGCTAAGGTAATCACAAGATGTTTTGGAGGTATGACGGGGGAATCATGCTCATCTGACAAACAGAAAAGAGTGACATAGGGAGAAAAGGGAAAAATTGTCAGAAATAATTGTATTTGCATGGTCTCTGACTCACAGACCAGCCAATCAAGTGTTGTTTGTTTGCTTAATATATAACCTTGATTATATATGATCACGTAGACTCCCTGCTGTTTACATATGTCCATAAACAATGAAACATTCACTAATAAGTTTAATGACATACTACTTTACTCCCTTCCCTGCTATCCTTGGTATATCCTCCTGACAATATCAAAACTTAAATGCTCCACAGAATAGTTCTATTTTTACTCCCTCTCTGAAGGCCAAGAGAGGGACATCCAGATTTCTTGGGGTAAGCTGTTCCATAGGAATGAAGCAAAACATGGAAATCATAAGCTTTAGAGCAGTGGTTCCCAACCATTTTTGCCCATGCTCCACCTAAACATCTCTAAAATTCTGATCCCCCTCCCCGTGACATATAATTCTTACTTTACTCAAAAAATGAACTCTACTCATGCAGAGGAAGCCTAAAAAGCTATTAACTTGGTTTAAACAAGGTTCAAATTGCCTCCATTAAAAATCAAATTGCCCCCTTGTGGGGCGTGAGGCGCAAGTTGGGAACCACTGCTTTAGAGAAACCAATCAGTATTTTGAATTGTACTCAGAAATCTGTTGGCGGCACCAATGTAACACCTACAACCGCTATGTTAACAATTCTTGTAGCTTTCACCCACAAAAGGGTGTTGCTTCATTCTGTTCAGGGGAGCAATCATTTGGTTGGCTTCATCCACCGAATTCCACTCCCAAAGGAAGACTAACTATTGAAAAATAGTACTCACAACTCACAATATTCACTGCTGGATTGAAAAAGTCACTATAGAGGTCCAAAAGAATCAGGATATTCTTACTACTTGAGTCCCAGTTATGGTCATCGTTAGATCCATCAAGACTGTTTCTGTTTCATGTTTAGATCAGAATCCTGAACAAAATGAATCCCAATAAGACACTTAACAGAGTCTTCTTCATTTAAGGCATTTTATGTGAACTTAGTTCTCTATGAAGTTTATGATCAGGAAAGAATGGAAGAATTCACATGCCTTCATGAGCAGCACTGGTTTTCAGTTTGACTGACTTCAAGAGTGTGATTCAAGATACTGGTTGCTACTTATAAAGCCCTATATGGCATAGGACCTGGCTACTTATGGGGACCTCCTGGTATTTGCCCCGCTGGTTCTAAGTGGCAGGATTGGTCCACTCTGTTGATTAATTAAACAATGCCACCTGTATGAACCCTGAGAATAGCAGCACCTGCCTTCTGGAAAGAGATCCCCTCACCCAAAATCCAAATGGCCCCAGCTTGCCGTTTGGCAAGGACTTGTTTCAAAGAATCCTCAGGCCTTTGGTGAGTGTGATTGAAGCCCTGCTTTACCTTTGTTCCCATCATTTTTCTCATTTCTGCCATTTTTATTCTTTTGTTTGTTGTTTTCCTTGCATTTAAATAACAATTTGTAAACTGCCCAGAGATTATGAGAATTGGGAGGCGTATAAATTTAATCTATCAGCCGCACCTTCACCATTTCTTTTATATGCTTTTCTTCCAAAATGTAGAAATCATGATAAGTCACATGCCTTCCCAGCTTGTCAGGAATCTTCTCTTCTTACCTCTCCTCTTATGTGATTGGCAAACTATTGTAACCTGGAGCTTGCCGCTTGGTTTATTTTGAATTGTTGTCATGAGCAATACTGAAAACATCATACCATTGCAATGAAGTCAAGGGCTCAAACAACACGATAAAATGTTTTATTGGGCACACTAAAATAATGGAATATGAACCTAGCAGTGACAGTATTGTGCTTATCTTAAACATATTGGGATGGAGGGGGTGGGCAGGGCAAGAGTTTGGCATACAATCTAAAAAATTAGAACTAAGGTTAATGGCCTAATTGTGAGACAGCGAGGGAGTGTTAAGAACTGTACAGCCCTGTTCTACAGCAAGATATCAAACAAGGAAATAGTGTCCCGACAAAAAAAAAAATTGCAAAACTATACTGTAATTTAGAAAGGCAGCAAATTTCCAGGCAATTAAAAAAAAATCCCTGACCCTGAATAACATTCCCTTCCCCTCATGTCTTATGGCATGTCAAACCGTATCGCCGGGTATGACATTAGCCAACTGCGTAAGGCTGCTCGTTCTTCATTTCCTCTCCTTTGCAGCTATGGGTATTTTTATGATGAGGCTTTTATGCAATTATTCTGTCCTAGACCCAGAACTTCCTGCGAGTTGGAAAAATGCTGCTTTCAGATGTAGTTTTCTCAGGTTTTTCTATCCCTTCTTTCATCTGTTTTGTTTCTGCAGTTAAGGGGAAAAGATAAAAATTGCTGCCTAGTGCTTTCACTGGGGGTAACACTCTCTCTAGAAGCATC
Source organism: Natrix helvetica (assembly GCF_964273705.1). Classification (NCBI taxonomy): domain Eukaryota; kingdom Metazoa; phylum Chordata; class Lepidosauria; order Squamata; family Natricidae; genus Natrix; species Natrix helvetica. The sequence goes on along the minus strand of NC_138548.1, from coordinate 178,623,453 downwards.
TTCTGGGTATTGTCTGCCGGATACATTTGTCACCTGGGTTGGGGAATGACTGTGTGTGCACTGCCACTATTCTGTCCCACGCAGTTTCCTAACCACAGTCATGGGTTTCCTGAAACAAAGCATCAAGTTTTGCACTCACCATAATTTGAAAGTATAAGTTGTTGATTCTGGTTAATTTAGCCTCCATGGGAAATGGCAGAAATGCTCCAGAATTGGATGACATGCTTAACCACAAGGAAACCACCAACCATGATTAAGGAGCCTCAAGACATAGGGTAAGATGGCAACAAGCATCTTCTCAGTAACCAAGCAGAGCCAGTTCCACAACTGACCTTGGACATAAAAGATCATGCTGGGGAAATCTTTATGTATTAAATACTTAGAATAATTGCTATTTGTTACAGAAAAGAGTGGTTTGTATTTGAAATAAAAATGATACTTTTAATATAATATATTTTTAGGAATAACATTTTGATTGGGAGCTAGTTTGGTGTAGTGCAGGGCTATCAAACTCCCGGACCGCGGGCCCGATGTGTCACAGGCTGGCCACACCCACGCCTGATTTAGCGAAGGGGGAAAATGTTCTGATATGTCACATGACACCGCCGTGATGACATGAGTTTGACACTCCTGGTGTAGTGGTTAAGGCACCAGCCTAGAACCAGGTGACCATGAGTTTTAGCCCTGCCTAAAACCAGCTGGGTGACTTTGGGCAGTAACTCGGCCCTTGGAAGAAGGCAATGGCAAACCACTTATGAAAAATCTTGGCAAGAAAACTGCAGGGACTTGTCCCAGCAGTTACCAGGAATAAAAACACACCACAAAAAAATGACTCAAAGGTCCCCACCAGAAAAATAATTGTTGCAATGATATAAAGAAAAAGTTGCTTTGATGATTGCTGAGGCTCACTTGGATCACAACAGGCCCATTTCAGCCCAAGAATCGAAAATGGATCTTTTTGTGCTGAGACTTATACATGCTGTTTTGATGGAGATCAGGGGTTTCTGGGTAATAACATGGAAATCGTTTTAAATGGGGAGCCCTGCACTTTTGCCTTTCTCGCTCTCTTTGTCTAAAGTACTTCTGCAACTGGTGCAAGTGTGCATGGAATTTTGAACCTTTAGTTTGCTTTTGCATTTGGGATGTGTTTTTGAGCAAACATACATTTAGGTTTGGTAGTAAAATTAGGCCACCCGGTCACACCTACACGTTGGCTAGGATTACACATCATACCAAGTGATGTTTTTTGGTCATAGTTGTTGAACAACTGGAGCGGCTTGAATTAAAGCTCATGCAAAATCTTAATAATGGCTTAGACACCATAATAATGTGAGTCCCAACTCTGTCTTCATGAGCAAAGTTCACAATGATATTTTTGTTAAAGGTCTATGCTGCCCTGCAGCTATCGTCCATGACAAAGAGCCTTTCACTGGGGCCTCTCATTGCAGCTCATGTCTGGCACCACTCCATCATGCTCTGGGATGTCCAAGAAAAGCACTGCTGTGAAGCACATATTGGTAATGCAATTACATTAATATTGTTCTTGAGAGGCTTGTTCACCTTCTCTCTTTCCCAGGTGAGATAAGGCTACATGACAAGGCCTTTTACCAGCTGCTTCTCTCTATGACAACAACAGCCATCTCCTTTTAGTATTCAAATGAAGAATTTTGCAATCACATTGAATGATAAAAAATTATACAATAAAGTACATTTCCTTCAGTCTGCCTGCTTTCTGCATGTCACGTGGACTAAAAATGGAGTCAGAAACTTAAAAGAACTATTATTATAACTATTAGGTTACTAATGCTTTAGTAGATGGAAAACTTTTCAAAGAATGCTTTTGTTTATAAGAAGAGATTAATTTTTAAATGAATATTAATGGATGAAAATAATAATATGATTAATTACATGAAGTTGACTTGCACACCAACAGTACTCTGGAAACTCCCCTATGCTGAATATCCCTGTAAACAGTGACATTTGTTTAATGGGGATTATTTATAAAGGGAACAGACGCCTCTTAGTGGCCAAAAGAATTACTACCTTAGTTAACAATGAGTTCAAACTCCAAGCAAAAGGTTTTCTTTTAATTTGCAAAATCTTCATGTTTTGATAAAAACAATTTTAATCCATCAGTAACTCCTGTTTTAACACAGTGCAATAGCTGCTCCTGATCCCTTCACTTGCTGTGTGATCCACTTTAAGGCCATTCTGCTAAGTCTCCTACCAGTATATTTCTGAGGTGGTTGGTAGTGGTAGAAAATGCCTTCTTCCACAGAGACAATAAGAAAAATATAAAATACTACTTATGAACAGACATAAACAGCTTTATTTTATTTCTTGCATTAAGAAACTAAAACAGCACTCTACAAGGAAAAATGTAACCCACAGTGGTTATTGAACTTAATGGGCAATGAATCCAACTTCGAATCTTGAGTGGTTTGGTCAGAGACAGTAATTCTTACACAACGAGCTGAGCAATTTCCTTAAAGACACTGTATATTACAAAAGCACAATGCATATTAAGTCAGACCAAATGTCCTTACTCCCTTGCAAAATGCCTAAGGTCTCTGCAGAGAACAACATAGCTGTGTGCCCCCCCCCCCCACTTCTCTTTCTGGCATATTGATCTTCCTTCAAGGATTGGACCTTTTTAAATCCTAATCCATCTGAATGCAGTCCAGCTCTATTGGCCCTGTAAGCCACAGTTCTCACCTAACCAAATCTATTGAGTGATCCCATTGTTGATGATTCTTACCAGCCCTTCTTTCTTCCCATTGGCTGAGCATGATCTGTCCTTTTGCATTTTTGTAGCTGCAGGGAGTGGAATTGTAGTGGATTAGCTAAGAAAGATCCATGCTTTCTTCCTTTTATGACTTATTTATGAGGAGTCTTTTCTTCTCTCCTTTAACTTGAAAGCTTTGTTCCATATTTCCTTTAACTCCTCAAACTGTCTTCTCCAGGGCTAACCTTTTCCCCCCTACATCTATGTATATATCTCTTCGTGTGTAAAGTCTGAGACTTCCACTTTCACCTCATTTGTAATACTTTTTCAAACTCTGAACTTTATTTCTTCCTTCTATGCTCCTTGCTGGACCAACACTGTCTACAAAGTAACTCCTATTTCTTCCTTTGATCTCTACCAAAAGTATCTTATACCTTTGTTAATTTTAGCACCTCAAAAGTCCTATTTCTATTGCTTCTGACTTCCTCCGGTTACAAAACTTTGCAACTAGATCCATGCCCACAAGTTCTGCCTTGCTTCTTGTGGCAAACTCTGCTAGTTGTCGTAACAGTCACAAGAGGTCATTATTCCTTTCTACTTGATTCTGGCAACAACACATTTGTAGGACCATTCTGGGCACCACATTTCCAAAATATATTGTCAGGCTGGAAGAAGTCACCAGAGATGATACAGATACATGAAGAGATGCCTATTGCCCAATAGGCAAAATTAATCTGGGATGTTCAGTCAAGAACAAACAAGATTGAAGAGAAAATGATTTTTCCAATTTTTAAAGAAAAATCTACAGGGAAGATGGCCAACAACTATTTTCTATAGACAGAAAAACTAAGACTAATAATATTGGGCATTATTTGCAGCTATTTAGATGTTTAATGCATCTCCTGACCATAAAATTTGTACAAAGTGGAACAGTTTCCCTGTAGAAGTTGTGGGTTATCTATCTTTAAAGATACCAGAAAGCTGCCTTATGGATGGACTGATTTGTTTTCCTGCACATTGCAGAGGTTAAAAATAGATGGGTTTTATGGTGTTTCCAGTTGCATGGTTCTATGATTGCTATTTTTGTGCAGATAACCATTTCTTTCTTTAGGCTGCAATCCTTCCCATTCTGGATATTTAAATTCCTTCAAGGTCAGCAGGCATTTGTTTAATCTCATGCTCAAACTTGACTAAAACTTGTTCATTTTCTGCAGCAAAGTTGGCTGCTTCTCATGACTTCTCTTCCCCACCCTTCACTGGGATCACATGATTGCCCTTTCATTATATTTGTAGAAACTCTTCTTCCAGTTAGGTTCTCCTAGCAGGAAATTCTATTTATCATTGCTCTGGTTCACTAAATGTGTTTTTGAGGTTACAGATACATACTTGCCCACACTTAGCTCTAGTTTTGCTTAATGTATAAATACATTTCCAGCTTTATTGATCATTAACCCCTCCCCCCTCAAGTCCTTACAGGACTAGTGATGACACAATAGCAGTCGTCCAATATCTAAGGGGCTGCCAGAAAGGACAACTATCTTCCAAAGGACTGGAGGGCAGGACAAGAAGCAACAGATGGACACTCATCAAGGAGAGAACTAAGGAAAAAAATCCTGACAGAACAATTAACCAGTGGAAAAGCTTCCCTCCAGAATTTTTTGGTGCACCAACGCTGGAGTTTCTAAGAAGAGACTGGAAGCCATATACGTCTGGATATATATAGGGTCTCCTGCTTGGGCAGGCGGTTGGACTAGAAGATCTCCAAGATTCCTTCCAATTCTGTTATTCTGCTATTCTCTTAAGGGATTAAAGCGACATATTAGAGGTGGCTTAAGAATAAAATAAAATAAAGCACGCTGTAAAAAATAATGAAGAATCACTAGGCAGCGCGTTTGACGAAACGGTATTTTTAAAAACACGCTCAGGCGGGGAAAGCATTGAAATATCGATCCGTCAGATACCCACCGTCTATCGGTTTCGCTAGGCATGCGAATTCTCCAGAGGGCATTTTTAACCACCAGTTCTATCAATCGATAGCCCCCCCCCCCAAAGGCACCTATCAGTAGTGGGAGTAGTTCTCCAGGACACGCCCCTTTTCTCTCCCGGCCAATTAGGCTTTGGTGGCTGCGAGTAGAATGTTGTGATTCACAGGTGTTCTTAAAGGCGGGGAAGCGCCGGGCGGCAATTGCGCGATTTGAGTTGCGGTGTTGCTAGGCTACGGGGCTTCCCTGCAACACAACTCCGCTTGGGACTGGCGTCCGGGGAGCAAGAAGAGACGGGAGGCGGCAGGCGCTCTTCCTCCCCCCCCACCAACTCTTTCCTCCCCCCTCTTCTAGTATTCAGCCTAGGGACAAGCAGGCGGTTCTCCAGCCATGAACAACGAGCAGGTGAGGGAGGGGAAGGGGGTCTCCTCCTGCCGGCTTGCGCTATCCTATCAGGGCTCCCCTTCTCCCGCCGCGTCTCAGATACAACCCTCAGGGTCGTTCCACATCCTCCCCCCGCTCTTTCCTGCCTCCGAACCTCTCCCGGGATCTGAGGAGGGGAGAACAAGAGTCCTGGTTCTGGGGAAGAGAACTTCACCTCCTCCAGATGTTTAGGTAAAGGTTCCCCCTGGCACATATGTGCTAGTCGTTCCAGATGTTTAGCACCGCAGTATTCCAACCGCTCGGGCAGTTGGTGAAGGATTGTGAAAAGTTGCAATCCAGAACATCTACTTGCCTACAATGTCTTTTCACCTGATCCAGGGATCTGCAAAAGAAGGTTCTCCAAGGCTTGAAGGTGCCCAGGGTGGGTTTTTGATACCTTGGTTTTATGCCACCAAGCCTTATTTTGCCACGGTAGAAAAGTGTGTGATGAATAACCAACCGTGAGTGTTGTTGCCTATTATATTGTCAAGCACCTAAGAGAAGAAGCCATTCTAAAAAGTTGACAGTTGATTTTTTTCAAGAGGCCCATTTGTCTTACCTTGAAATCCTTATTATTGCATCCTTCCCCCCTGATATACACCCTCATTTCACTGCAGTATTACGAAGCCTCTACTATCTTCAGGAGTCCACATGTTGTGCTGTGGATTCAGCTTTGATCGGTGGTATGTTCCCCATAGCGGTCCACTTAATCAAGAATAATCCCTGAAGCATCTCCATGTAAGATTAAATTCTATGTGCAAACTGTAGGGCAGTGGCAGATTAAGGCTCACTGGTGCCCTAAGCACTGACAAAACCTGGTGCCCCCCTCCTTTGTACATACTGTACAAATCTTCATTTTTTTTTCTTTCTTTCTCAACTTTGTAGTGCCCCATTTGGGCCTGGTGCCCTAAGCACGTGCTTAGTCTGCTTAATGGTTAATATATCACTGCTGTAGGGGCTCCCCCTGTTCTACTGGGAAACTCTGAGCATCCGAAACCAAGCCAAGTCCAAAACATACAAATAAAACAACAGAGATTAAGCAGAGATTAACACCAAGATTAATACTGGACCCAATAATCAACCTCACATAAGCATGTGTTTTACTGAGAGGAAAAGCCAGTAATATGTAAAAAAAGAGCAGCAGCCCCATTCCCTTCTAGCATTGATGATGTTACCTAATATTACCTAATTGGGTAAGAAAACATCTGCAAGAAAATGATCAAATCTCAAGAGAGCAGCAAGGGCCCCACAGGAAAAAAGAAAGCTCAGATATAAATATATTTTAGGAAGTGAAGCTGAGAATCAATTGCTTGCATCAAAGAAAGTGCCTTCTGTTGCTGGTGGAATATAGATTTTAAAACAATGAACATGATTTAGCCTCTTGGGTTTAAACTACTAAAATGAAGACAACTATTGGGACATATAAGGTGCTTGGAAACAAACACAAAATATTGTTTGTCCTGAAAAAAAACCCACATCAGGTGACTTGTGGGTCACATTTTATGGAGTACCAGGTGTATTTTTTCATGGCAAATCATAAATAGAGCAACTATGAAGAATGACCTCTGGGCAACGGATGGCAAAGCTGCCATGGGATCATGTAAATTTGAAGTAAATTTTTAAATCTTGATTTTTTAATTGGGAGCATCTAAAGCTAACTGCCTGTTGCTGTATTGCTACTTACTTTGTTGCAACTCGCCCCTGGCCGAAATATCAAGTTGTTATTTTCCTCTCCTCAGTTTTTACTCCTGATTTGCTTCAGTGATGTCTTAACTTGAAATTTATTTTATTTAGTATAATTGTAAAAGTGAAAGACATATACATGAATTTCCCTCCTTGATGTAAGTTACTATTTAAATCTGTTAAAAATATCCACACATCAGAAATTAAAATCCAGGAAGAGGCTATAAGACAATGCAGTATGTCTCCTTAAAACAGTTGCCTTTTAGTGGGAATTGAAATTGGAATGGATGCATATGTTAAGTTTCAACAGCAGAGGGCAGTCTTTCCCCAATGTAGTGCCAAAAGCCAATGGTTTTATTCTTTCATATTACATTAGACTATGCAGGCAGGCATTATTATTATTTTTTCTTTTGAAGTCATGATTTTTGGGGGTGGGTGCTGTTTCGTGTAGAATAAATAGATGGATTAATTTTTTTTGAAATGCTTTTTTACCCCTTTCCTCTGTGACATTTACTTAAATATGCATGCTGTTTGAGGAAGGAGCAGGTGGTGTAGCCATATTTGTTGAAGGAGACTTTCATATATTTGTCTCATTAGTGGGAAGTTGATTGCAGGATGACGTCCTTGAGGAAAACAAAAAATGTAGCCAGAGCCCTTTAAAGTCATGCATTTAAAAGGAATCTAATCCTCTGTGCAGCTGTTCATATAATTTTTGAATTAGTTTCTGAAATGTAAACTTAAGCAGATAGTTTGTAAGGAGGGGTGGTGTTGTCCTCACTGTGTCTTCAAGTGCCAGAGTCTTTTTCCGAAAGGCATTTTGAAATGTGGGAGTGTGGAAGCAAGTTATCAAAACGGGATGAATTTTGGAGTCAGGAAACCCACTGATTTTCTTCGGCAATCATGGAATGGACAACACTTAATAGGAAATAAAACAGTTTACAATCCAAACCATTTTTCATAACATCACTTGCTATGTTGTTAGAATACAGCTTCTGACCCCATCCTATTGATCCAGATGTCCCTCCCCCACAATAGAATAGAATAGAATTCTTTATTGGCCAAGTGTGATTGGACACACAAGGAATTTGTCTTTGGTGCATGTGCTCTCAGTGTACATAAAAAGACAAGATACTTTCTTCAAGAATCATAAGGTACAGCACTTAATGATAGTCATAGGGGACAAATAAACAATCAGGAAACAATATCAATATAAATCGTAAGGATACAAGCAACAAAGTTACAGTCCTGCAGTCATAAATGGGAGGAGATGGGTTATAGGAATGATGAGAAGACTAATAGTAATGCAGACATCAACCTGTGAAGTAGACTAGCAGTCCCCAACCTTTTTGGCTCAAGGGACTGGTTTTGTGGAAGACAATTTTTTCCATGGACCAGGGGAGGGGAGGAGGAGCGCATAACCCAGATTCCGTGCATGCACAGTTTACAGTAGTCTTTACACTTCTATGAGAATCTAATGCCTGATGATCTGAGTTGGAGATGCTAGTGCTGGGCAGCAGCTACAAATACAGATGAAGCTCTGCTTGCCCGTGCTGTATGACCCGGTTCCTAACAGTCCGTGACCCAGAGGTTGGGGACCCTTGATGTAGACATTGAATACCTTTTCTTAGTCCAATGAAGTAAGGATGCGATAGATGGTTCTTTGGATCAGGTTCCAGCAAAGGTGTCCTCCAGATAAGTGGAACCACAACATTCCATGTGCTTCACCCTCCTTAGCCAGCAGCAAAGAGTTCTGGGAGTAGATGCTTTACTACTGGACGTTGTGATGATAGGATTGTTTAGTTCCCCACTCTAAGAGTGGATAGGATTCTGACAAGGAGAAGGGATGGGATCAGACATTGGATCCTGTGTTATGGCTCCAGATGTCTTAATGGGTGAGTGTTTCTGAGTTTGGAAGCCTATGAAAGCTCTAGAACAGGGGTGTCAAACTCAAGGCCTGGAGCCCAGATCTGGCCCATGGAGTGCTTAGATCTGGCCCACAGGGCTGCCCTGGAAATAGCGAAGGATTGGCCCACAGTGCTTCTGAGAGAGAAAGCAGCCTGCCCGAGATCCACTTTTGCCTGCAATGGCCTCTTGCAACCCTCTGCCAGCGGCCCTCCTGAGCTCTGTTTTCACTGGGAGAGGGTTGCAGGAGGCCATTGCAGCCAAAAATGGAGCTCGGGAGCCCGTTTTCTCTGGCAGAGTGCTTGGGCCACCACAAGGTGCCCCCGACATGAGTGATGTTGAGCTGGCCACCCCCCCCCCAAGGTCATACAACCCTGATGCGGCCCTCAATGAAATCTTGTTTGACACCCCTGCTTTGGAAGAAGGAAAGCTGAGGCTGGGCAGAACCCAAGGGGGAAAGATTGAAAATTCAAACAACCCCAAATCCATCCCAGGCCCCTACCTTGCCGCCAAGCACTTTATGCCTATGATTGATTTTGCTAATTAGTTGCCTTGTTACACGGTGCTTGTTATAGGTTTTTTTTTTTTAATTTGTGTAAATTGCTGGGACTGTTATCTGGAGTGCAGTTTGTATTGAGCACTTCACATCTGTCTTTGTGGACCCCAGAGACAGAGAGGACTTTGTCTGAAATTTGCATTTGATGAATGGATTGTTAGTCAGTTAGGTCTCCCAAAATTGAACAATTTATAAATTAACAGTTCCTAACCAGCAGAAGGATCCTAGGATTAAGTTTAAATAGAGAGGATTTTCTCAAGCAAAATGATTACAAAGCAACAATCCTGCCAAGCATGTTAAAAAAAATTTATTTTGGTCAACATTGGTTCCCTTTTTTTAATGGTTGATTTAAATCGATCGTTTTCATAAATTACTTAACTCACATGGGTGTAAAATTGGCTACTACCCTAAAAGCAACCAAGTGTGAGGTTTCTGTGCACCTTTGCTATGATATAATGGTAATATGTACAGCTAGTTCTCCACTTATGTCCGCAATTGAACCCAACACTTTCTGTTGTTAAGTGAGACATTTGTTAAGTGGGTTTTACCCCATTTTATGACTTTTGATAAGTTGGTGAGTTTTTGCTTGTCAAAAGATTACAAAAGATGATCACATGATCTTGGGAAACAGCAATGGTCATAAGTATGAACCAGTTGCCAAGCCTCTGATTTTTGATCCCATGATCATGGGGATGCTGCAAAGGTCATAAATGTGAAAAATGGCCATAAGCCACTTTTTTCAGTGTCGTCGTAATTTTGAATGGTCACTAAATGAACTATTGTAGGTCAAGAACTACCTGTAATGGTCCCTGCCTGCGTCCATTATATAGTCCATTAGACTGGGGCATTACATGTGCCAATGACCCAGCTTCCTGGCTTTATTGTTAACAGCAAGATGTCTTGTATATAAGGTAAAGGTTTCCCTTGCACATATGGGTTAGTTGTTCCTGACTCTAGGGGGCGGTGCTCATCTCTGTTTCAAAGCCGAAGAGCCAGTGCTGTCCGAAAACATCTCCCTGGTCATGTGGCCGGCATTACTAAATGCCAAAGGCACAAGGAGCGCTGTTACCTTCCCACCAAAGTGGTTGCTATTTTTCTACTTGCATTTTTTACATGCTTTCAAACTGCTAGGTTGGCAGAAGCTGGGACAAGTAACGGGAGCTCACTCCGTTACACGGTGTTAGGCAGTGCTAACCGCCAAACTGCCGACCTTTCTGACAAGCTCAGCGTCTTAGCCACTGAGCCACCGCATGTCATCAGTAACGGTACAGAAAGAAAGTGTCAGTGGAATTTACTCTCTAATAATTGCGGTCTGCACTATATTCCGATGGAGAAATAAACATGTGTGTTTTGTTCTCTCTACTATGTTGATCTTCTTACAGCCCAAGCCGCCCAACAAAGGAAAGTTGGAAACTATTACAACAAAACTTTTTCCACAAGTGGATAAGGTATGTATACATACTGTATAGATAGCTAATCGCTTTAAAAGAAAATCATGAGCATTACTGTTCTACTATGATGCACATTAACATTGCTAATCTACGCCCCACATTTCTATTCTTGACTATCCTCCAAGAACTATCAATCAAGGTAATAAGGTTCTTCCCATATTCTACCCTAACAACAATCCTGTAATGCAGGCTAGGATAGTTATTGGTTACCCAGCAGTATGCTTACTAGCATCTTCCTGGTGAAAGATGCCCTTACCCAATAAAAAACAGTAATACTGACTTTGATATCTACCCCTCAAGCAAACATTTGTTGTTGAGATAAAATTCAAAGTAGTTCCACTGTTTTCTTCCTTTGCTAAGTGAGAAAGTGGATTCAATTCACCTATAGCACGATGGCGAACCTTTTTTGGCTCGCGTGTCACAAGTGGGGGGAGTGCAGGGGGTCGTGTGCGGGCGTGCCGCACCCATAATGCAATGCGCGACCCCCCCAGTGCACATGCGCGCACAACAGGTGCAACCCCCCTCATTTTTAGATGCTTTTTTCACCCTCCCCAGGCTCCAGAGGCTTTATAGGCCCTTTATAGCAGTTCTATTGAGGACTATACATTGAGTGCAATTGGTCAGCCAGTTACGAATCCATCTGGTGGTGATGCTGTCTAACCCACATTCTTCCACTTTATCTAGTAGTAGGTTATGGTCTACCTTATCAAAAGCCTTACTGAAGTCCAAGTAAACTATATCAACGGCATTTCTCTGGTCCACTAATTTTGTCACATTATCAAAGAATGCAATAAGATTAGTCTGGCATGATCTGTTTTTGACAAAGTCACTTCCGGTTTGCTCGGAGGGTCATTTTAAGCGTTCCGAAGGCTTCAGGGAAGCCTCCGGAAAGTCCCTGAAGCCTCCATAGGGCCTCCAGGGGGGCAGGGGAGCCTCTGGAGCCTGGGGAGGGCGAAAAAATGGCTTTTAAAAACAGTGAACTCAGTTGGCCAGTGCACGCATGCGCGCTGGCCAGCTGACAAGGCAGCACCTTGCGTGCCCTGACAAATAGCTCTGCGTGCCACCTGTGGCACGCATGCCATAGGTTCGCCATCACTGACCTATAGAAAAGAAACTTCAAGCTCTGAATTCTACTTGTATGTGTACTAATTCTACTGTATGGATCGGCAGCCCCATTTGTTATATCTAAAATGTGTTGTGCAGCCATTTTAACGAATGCAAAACTCTTATTTACACATAGACACATTTTCCCATGTGTCTTGGCCCTGCGTATTTGAAGTTACAGTCTTCATTCAGACGTATTGAACTTCTCTGTTATTAAAATATAAACTAAGGGGTAAGTTTGGACATTGGACTACTCATTGTGCAATTAGCAGTTGCCTGTGATTGCAAGTGGGTCAGATCCTAATCAGTGTAAAATTTTTGTGAAGAGAGCTACGCTACTTTATAAAACTGGTCTCATAAGATCTCTTACATCTAGATTCAACACATCAAATATTAAAAGAAACATGCCCCCACTTTTTTTTCTTACTAACATGCAGTTCCTTTGCAATACTTTGAAAAAGATTTTACCAAGCATCATTGCCAGTTGAGAAATCCTGGCTATCTTTTCAGATCAGCTGTAAACCGTTGTGGCATCAGGAGCTGCCTTCCTTCCATCTGCGGCAAGATCAGGACGCTCACGTTCCAGAGCAGTTCATGGTAAAGAATGAGATGACGCCGGGTAAGAATAACCCAAGATCTGTAGAGATGCTCAGTCATCCAGGTCACGGTTGTCCCAAAGGTGCTTTTTTCAGGAGGCAACTGGACTTCCTTGTTTTTTCTTTAAAGGCGTTTTTGCTTCTCATTCAAGAAGCTGGAGCTGAGGAATCTTCTTGGATGAGAAGCAAAATGTCTTCAAAGAAAAAACAAGGAAGTCCAGTTGCCTCCTGAAAAAAGCACCCTTGGGAGTAAATCTGGCTGTTTGGAGTGGAGGTGAAGTTGCATGCAGTCCAAAATTATTCATAAAATATCACTTATGAAGTTTCATCTCTCTGAGGGAAGCTAGAAGTCCTGTTGAGTATTGACAATTCACCTTCCTTCTCTTGGTTTTTCTTCCATAGAGGAGAGAGTTCACAGGTGGGATTCCAAATCTTTTCCTGCGGGTTCTATGAGGACGTGCTGTGCATGTGTGCGCAGCACTCAAAGACCGCCCTTGGTGACAGCGCTAGTGAGCTGAGCTGAGCTGTTTTTTAGCTCAGCTGAAATGCGGCAATCTGCTCTGCCCTGTGAATCAGCTAAAAAACATGGGAATATAGGCCAGGGAATGACTGAGACAGGAGGGCGGGGCCAACCAGAGGTGGTATTTGCCGGTTCTCCAAATTACTTAAAATTTCTGCTACCGATTCACCCGAACCGGCTGAATACCACCTCTGAGAGAGTTACCATGTCTGGACTTCAGGCATCTAGATGACCACCAGATGGGATGAAAGAGACGATGTATCTTTGCTGCCATCTAATGGTCATCTTATTTTTGTAGCCCAGATACGGTGGCCCTTCTCTTGCAACATTTCATGGATGAAGACTGACTTGGCTTGCTGGGCTTCCGAGGAATTGTGTGGTGTTGAGTCAGAGTAGTTTGTGTAGGAATGAATTGGACAAGGCACAACAAATGGCTGAGGTCTCAGGCGAGCTTGTATGCTTTTCTTTTTTTCTCTTAGAGCGGCCAGTGAAAATTTGATCATATAATTACGGTAATTTAATTTATTTACCAGGACAACCAATGTTGCCAAGACCTGAGTGAAAATCCAAAAATCTCATATCTGTGTGCATGAGTGGTAATAGTATGTGTTGTGGTGAATGAAACAGAGGAAGTTGTCTGTGGGTGAGAGAAAGGAGAGGAGAAGGAGAATCTGTAAAGCAGTGTTTTCCATCTTTGGAAACTTTAAAATGGGTGGACCCCAACTCCCAGAATGTTGAAGCCCTCCCATTTTAAAGTTGCTAAGGTTGGAACATTGGCTGAATAGTTTTGCTGAAGACACATTTAACCTTATTATTAACTGGAATTATAGTTGGTTGTTTTAAAAAAGCCCTTCTCATTTGTACTCCTTTCTAACCCTAATATCCTGCTTGGGCAATGGAGAATAAGGATCATCTCCTTCACATCATAGAGTTGTACTTTCTGTCCCAGGGAGATTACGATCTCTTCTATGACACTGCTGGGAAGGGCTGTAGGAGAGATATGGAAGCAACCCCCACCCCTAATTCAGACTCAGATATAAATGCTTGAAGCCAAGTCTCTAGGATCTGAAAGGAGAGCCTTAACTTTGAGATCCTTACCTCATTATTTATTTGCTAGTTTGCTTATTTATTTAAATAATGCAAACAGTTGCCCAATTTGGACAATGTGACAGCTTACAAGAAGGCAATCCAAAATAAAACAATCAATGAGATGCAACCTGTCTCACATTCATAACTTCTCTTGATGGGATTTTTGCTCATCCTGTACCCACTTGTCTATGGAGATTCTCAGTCATCCAGGTCATGGTTGTCCCAAAGGTGCTTTTTCAGGAGACAACTGGACTTTCTAGTTTTCCTTTGAAGATATTTCACTTCTCATACAAGAAGCTTCTTCAGCTCTCATAGGATAGTGGGGAATAGAAGGATTTATGTTCCTTGCAGAAAACTGTTCATTTGCATTTTTTTAGATAGTTGTTGAGGCCACTTGGAGGTTTATTTAGAATTTAGAATAACAGAGTTGGAAGGGAGGTCTTCTAGTCCAACCCACTGCTTAGGGAGGAAACCCTACACCACTTCAGACAAATGGTTATCCAACATCTTCTTAAAGATTTCCAGTGTTGGAGCATTCACAACTTCTTGAGGCAAGTTGTTCCACTGATTAATTGTTCTAACTGTCAGGAAATGTCTCCTTAGTTCTAAGTTGCTTCTCTCCTTGACTAGTTTCCACCCATTGCTTCTCGTCCTACCCTCAGGTGCCTTGGAGAATAGCTTGACTCCCTCTTCTTTGTGGCAATCACTGAGATATTGGAACACTGCTATCATGTCTCCTCTAGTCCTTCTTTTCATTAAACTAGACATACCCAGTTCCTGCAACCGTTCTTCATACGTTTTAGCCTCCAGTCCCTAATCATCTTTGTTGCTCTTCTCTGCACTCTTTCTAGAGTCTCCACATCTGTTTTACATCGTGGTGACCAAAACTGAATGCAATATTCCAAGTGTGGCCTTACCAAGGCTTTATAAAGTGGTATTAACACTTCACGTGATCTTGATTCTATCCCTCTGTTTATATAGCCTAGAACTGTGTTGGGTGTTTTGGCAGCTGCTGCACACTGCTGGCTCATATTTAAATGGTTGTCCACTAGGACTCCAAGATCCCTCTCACAGTTACTACTATTGAGGAAGGTACCACCTACACTGTACCTGTGCATTTCTTTTTTCTTGCCTAAATGTAGAACCTTGCTCTTTTCACCATTGAATTTCATTTTGTTAGATAGTGCCCAATGTTCAAGTCTGTGTCCCCAGGGTCACCTGAGTAGTGCAAAATGTGTGCAGAGACTTCTTGGCTGCAGGATGTAGGATGCAGGATCCAGTAAGAGCCGAAGATGCTTCTTGGATTAGAAGCAAAATGTCTTTAAAGAAAAACAAGAAAGTCCAGTTGCCTCCTGAAAAGGCACCTTTGGACATCCTGAACCAGTTCCAGAGGGAATAGCCAAGTTTTTTTTTAAAAAAAATATTGAATAAACATTAAAACATTGGACATGGAGCGACCTTTCTGGCTTTGTCATTTCCATACCTATTTTAACATAAGAACAAATACAGTTTCTACTTGTCGTACATAGTTACTTTGATCTTATTAACATATCCCTTATCCTCCTTTATATACGTATTTATCTATGTATTATCCAGTTCCAATTTTACAATCCTCAAAGTATTCTGTTCTGACTCCTTTTCCTCATTTCCAATGATTGATACATTTTTTTCCAAATTTCATAATATTCTGTCTCGTCTCTATTTTTGATTTTTAGTGTCAGTCTGTCCATTTCTGCACAGACAAAATTTTTCTTTATTACCTCCTCTTCGGTGGGGGCATCTCTGTTTTTCCAATTTTGCGCATATGCCAATCTTGCTGTGATTATCACATGCAGCATTAAATATATCACTCCTTTGCTATATATTTCTTTTGTTAGGGAATAGCCAAGTTTTTGATGTCCTCCTAAAGGCCAGAAGGTTTGGGGCTAATCAAGTACATGTGGGTGGGTCAGATGTCTTTGTATCTCTCTCTGTGTATATGTGATTCTAAAGGGCAGATGCTGCTGCTAGAGAACAGGAATGCTGTCTGGATCCCATCAGACATCACTCTTAATGAAGGACTTATCCTGTGAGTGGGATGGGTGGCTGCCTTGAGGACAGGCAGTTTGTCAAATAGGGGCTGTAACCATTTCCGCACAGTTGGAAGTTGTCAGCAGAACTGGACTCTGTCTCCTCCAAGGCTCTATTTTCACTGATTTCCACCTTTGTCCTCCTCCTTTCCTGATTCATTGTTATTCTGACTGCTCCCCACTCCTCCATCTTCTGACTACAAAAATATGAAGTCCCTCTTCCTTTGCAATCTGATGGGTCCTTTATCTCTGCTGCCAGCAACATTGTTCCTTCCTCTGATGGAGGAATGAATCTGGCTTGTCTTTAGAGGCGAGGACTTAGGATATCACTGTTCTGACCTAGGCTTCCCAAAAGCACGAAGCTGACTCCTCGTCCCAATAAAACCCCTTTTATTTAGTTTAAAGTGAATTCCTCTCCAGAAAAGTCCCGTCCAACAGTCTTTCAAGAGATTTCACAACTATGGACCTTCATCAGGCTTGAAGAGCTGCCAGGCCGATATCTTCCAAACGCCACTCTGTAGCAGACAATATTGGCTCATGTTCCTCCCCAATCTCCTCACTGTCTGAATCTGCTGCCAGATCTGTTCGGCCGCTGGCAGGCCACAACAGTCACATGAGTGGAGGTCCCTGGTAGGCAGCTAAGCTCTTTCCAGAGCTCTTGTTGTTTGGGCGTTTAAGGAAATGGTACATCTACACCTTGATCTTGTTGATGCAGTTGACAAAACAGACAATTCAGAAAGACAAAACTTCCATTCAAAGACGATGGAATTGGTTGCACAATTTGATAGGTATATTGCACGTTTGAGCCTCTGACAACCAACCTCCATAACATCTCTCATTTTTCCTCCATAAGGAGAATATTTGTCTCAGAGACCCAAGAAGCGCAAGGTAGAAGAGATTCCTGAGAGCGATCATGGGGCTGGACCGTCAAGTTCAAAAACAAGACCTGGCGTTAAAAAAGATCGGGAAAATTTCAGAAGCGCTCTAGTTAACATTATCATGTAAGTTCTTTTGCAATGTAGGTTTACGAAGCTGCTTCCCTTCCTCATTGGGATACATGCTTATTTTTAAAGCTTCAGTAACATTTCCTTGTTTTCTGAAAGAAAGTCTGAATCAAGTTCAGTTTGCAGACAGGTGGCTGAAGGTGGATGATAACAGATTGTTGTGTTTGTTTGTAGGCAACCAGATTACATTCCAGAATCCATTTCAATAGAAGAAGCAAAACCTGGCACGTCAGAGGCCACAGCTGCAATAGAAAAAGATATTTTGGTAAATCAGGTCATGATTTCTTGATTGAAAGGGAAGAGAGGGTTGGGACAAATATCATGATTAAATAAAGAGGCAGAATGGAAAGTCAGGCTCACTGTTCTCGTGTACCTGATAACTGTTCACATAACTGACATTTACAAACGTTTTCATTCTCTGGGTTCCAAACCTGCAAAATTATAGCCAGATGTCATGTAGATTTCCAATGGAACTCACTTTTACATGCCACTGCTGTGCTTTTCTAATTTTGCAGAAATATTACTATTATATTCGCCATGGAATAGATACAGAACATGTAGCCCCAATGGACGACTCATGGCTGGAAAATGTCTTAGCTCTAGTACCCAAACATTTGAAAGTACTCAGTGAAAGTATCTACACACTCTCAGATGAAATGAGGGAGGACTATCTTCTTAGTGTAAAGAAGGCAATAGGTATGGAAATCATAACTTATTTGTTATAAACTGAATAAGAAATGCAGACGTGGTATTATATGCTTTTTTTTAACCCAGTTACTTTCATGCAATATTCTGGAGACCCTTATATTTCATCAGCAGCATACATTAAAATGTGATGGACCAATATTCCAGGAAAGCTTTTCACTTGTGGTTCCCACCAGCTTCAAACTATTATTGACCGTAATAGCAAAGCATTGGAGGATTAGGATACTCATTTCCTGGGAAATGCCAATTTTCAGAATTTATGCCCAGGATCTTTTCTTACATAAGTTTTTTTTTAGCATCTTAAAGAATTCCTCTTCCATGTAATGACATTGGAAATGGATTCCTTGTTCAGGATTGGAAGTTTGGGAAAAAATATCACAATTTTAGCCTATAGAACGATAACTCTGAGTAGAGTTATGCATGCCTTCTAAATGGGTGTTATTATTGTTGGTAAAAATGTCTTGGAAGTAAACCTATAGTCAGTTAAAATGCATAAACAAACAGGTTTAATTTGGAAAAACTTTCTGAGTTTAAACTTTATTTCTTTGTTGGCAATCCTTATCACTTATTAGGGCACCCTGAGACTTATTTCTAAGTAAACATTAATAGATTGCAGTGTTAGTATTTTTTTTGTAACTAATGGATTATATTTTATTTTATTTTATTTTGCTACTTCAGCTCTTTTCATAGATAGTTCTGCAAAACATTCTGAAATTGACTGTCTTTGTGTTGCATGTTTTCAGTTTTTCCTCTATAACACCTTTGAAGTCTTTAAAAATAATTGGTTCGATTCCTTTGGCTGTTTTTATGCTCTGCTGAGCTCATTTGTGTTCTGGTCTGTTTCTTTTAAAACCTTCTTTTAGTTGACTTTGTTTTAAGAGATCCCAGGGAAAAGGAGGAAGCCAAGAAGCAAGTACTTCCACCTCATCGTCAAGAGTAAGAAAATGCTATTTCAACATCTTAGTCTGCAAAGCATTGTATCACAGGCAAAATACTTGAAGAAGCGGTTGTGTAAGAATGCATTCTGCTGCATAACTGGAATAGACCCCAGTAAACGTTGTATTTAGGGGTGGCATTTACTTACCTTCCCTACCAGTTCGCAAATGTGAGCGCACAGACCCCACTCAGCCTCCACGCATGCGCTTTGACTAAAAAAAGTGCCTAAATGGGATGGCATAGAGCTGGGGCAGGTAGGCACATGCACGGGCCCACCCACGATTTCCACTACCAGTTTGTACGAATCAGAGCCAACTGGTAGAACACCACCTCTGGTTCGATTCCTTTCTTCCATGTCATCATGCATAGGACGGGGTTTTTAAAATCCCTCCTTTGAGGGAGATGGTTGGTTCAGAAATGTGAAAAATAAATAAATGCATACATACATACATACATAAATACACACACACATACAAACAGATACACGTACACCTACACCTACACCTACACATATAGATATACATATACATACGTATACATAAAATAAATACAGGTTATTGTTCAACTTGATTCACAGCTGCCTATTCTACTTATCAGGAGATTGCCAAAGTCTCAGTGGAATCTTTTTCCGCCCACCTACTTTAGATTGTTTAATCAGAGGTGTGAGGTTGATTCTGGGGTCTTTTATATGCATAACCTATTCTGGCATATCCTCGATCAGCTGATAGAAATACTTTGAAGTGAAAAACTCAATTTTTGAACAATTTACGGAAGATTGCTGAATGGCACTGTTGATTAGAAAAAAAAATGACATATTATATTAGACCAAATATTTGTCTGATAGCAATAACAACACTGTAACTTGTTCTAATCAACAAACAGTCCAAAATAGTAAACTTGGAACAGCAGCGAGCCTAGTGCTTAACTATCGTTATCACCAAAGGCTTGTAATTCCCAATGCAATTACAGTTCCATCCAAGTTTAGTAAACGGGCCTTCTCTGAAGTCTCACTCACTTGCTAAGTTCAGAGAATCTGTAGACTTTGATGTTGTAAAGGAGGAAACAAGATTTGCCAGGGCAATGTAATTTTCTCCTCTGAGGAATCTTAGACTGTGCTGCAGTGATCAGGTAAGAATTCCTGTTCTAATTCCAGACTGAGTAACACTTTAGTGATTCATACATCTAGATGCCAATTAACCTTTGATTCATGTATTTGTAAACAACAAGCAAGCAGCTTTCTCCCAGCACTCAGAATGCTATATGCTTAATTATATTTTCAGAATCTATTAAAAAATTCCTTCCTTCCTTCCTTCCTTCCTTCCTTCCTTCCTTCCTTCCTTCCTTCCTTCCTTCCTTCCTTCCTTCCTTCCTTCCTTCCCTCCCTCCCTCCCTCCCTCCCTTCTGTTATTTTTTTAAATGGCAAAAATACCACCCCTTAATTTTGTGTTGAATACTGTAAAGATTGTTGTTGCAAAATGAAACAAAATAGAGATACTGTGTTGGTTGAAGGTGAAATCAGGGCATTTAAAGTCAAGTATACCCTTAACTTTTTCTGGATAATATAGCGAGTGAAATGGTGGGTACCTAAGTTTGACAAATAAATATAACAAAATTAATATGTTTACAATAAGAGAACAGAATCATAAATCTTTGAAAATTCTAGTTTGCTTCTATTAACAACAACATAACCCCCTTCCCCCACATAAACTGACAGTTATATATTTTATGATGTGTGTAATAATACATGAAAAGGAGAATACCTTTTTCATGTATTATTACACACAAGGCAGCCCATTATCTTCTCTTCCTTGCTTTTTCAGAAATATTCAGGCATGTGGAACTCATCTGTTGGATGTCTTTATGAGACACAATCCAGCAATACCAACAGGATTTTCCACCAGTGTTTGTCTCCCAGCATTTCTCTTTGCTGGGATGAAGGCTTAGGTTTTCTGGCACTAAGTTGGGCCTAGATTTTTTTTCCTTATTATTTCCTTTATTATCTAGATTCCCCACTAACTATTTTTAAAATATGATTTTAAGAAAATCAATACACTGCAAAGCAATCATTTATTTGCTGGATCACACAATGTCCTACAGTGATGGTGGAAACTATTTTGGGAATCTAAATGGTTTTCTGGTCAATTGATGGTTTTTGAATAGCCATGCCCACTCTGGCAAATATTTCGTAGGAAGGTAGGTTATAAGGCAGATATTTTGGGAGTATATTAACAGATATTTTCAAGATACCAAATATTCGGCTGTCCCAAGAGTTCGTTCACCCAAATCTGGATTATAGAGAAAACCCAATATAAAGACCTCTAACTGGATTCAAACTAGATCCATGGAAATTTATGACTGGTGCTTGAGTTGCCTTTCTCCTCCTTAATCTCAGTGTTAGATAATTATATATGAAATAAATAGGAGATGGTGAATGGGTTGTAACTTATTGTAATCCTAAATTTATTTTACAATTATGTATTGGATTGCTGGTTGAATTTTGTTTGAGGACGCTAGTAGTTAAGTTTATTTTGTATTAATGGCTAAGTATGATGCTCTGTTGAGAAGTTTCCTTATATTTGTTGTGGTTAGAATAGCATGTTCAATTTCTAACAAGGTAATGCATTGGCTTTACTTGAAATTTAAAGCACTAGTATAGAATAGACCTGTTAGCACTGCAATTGTCTTCTAGGATTATAGTACTGGTTTTTATTTTGTTTTCTTTTTTCTTTAGAATGGAAGTAGTGCCAAAAGCTTGGAATAAGTCCTACATTGCAGCTCGCAATTACATAAAGGAAAATTTGTATGCAGTGAATCCCACAATGGTGGCTGTTCTGGATCTCTGGCAAACAACTTTTAAGTAAGCAATATTTTCAGTGCATAAGTCAACCGTACTCAAGCAGGGCACCTTCAGAGGTATGAAGTTTGGCAACCAGAATTCTGGCAGTTAAATTGTAGCCATGTGGCAGATAACCAAATGAGAAGAAGCTGGTATGGATGTCACGGTTCATCAGTGAAAGTGAAGAATATGTACATACTGTATGTGCAATTTATCCTTTGTGTAGCTCCATGGAAAGATATTTGGGCAGATTTCCTTCCTTCCTTCCTCCCTCCCTCCCTCCTCCCTCCCTGTTATCTTTTCTTTGAAGCCTTTTGCCCAGGGGTGAAATTTAGCAGGTTCTGACAGGTTCTGGAGAATTGTAGCTGAAATTTTGAGTAGTTCGGAGAACCGGCAAATATCACTTCTGGCTGACCCCAGAGTGGGGTGGGAATGGAGATTTTGCAATATCCTTCTCCCAGGAGTGGGGAGGGAATGGGGAATTTGCAGTATCCTTCCCCTGGAGTGGAGTGGGAATGGAGATTTTGCAATTTCTTTCCCCTGCCACACTCACAGAACCAGTAGTAAAAAAAATTGAATTTCACCACTGCTTTTGCCTACCTCATTAATTTTTAACCCAGAAAAATTTCAAGATTGTTGAAGTAGAAGCATCCATAGCAGGAAAATGATGATATTTCATCAAACAAATGGAATGACTTACATACTTGCATCAAATATCACATTCCAAGCACATAATTCAGTCATGTGTATGATGGCCTCACAATGCATATGATATAATTTGGATATCATTATAGTTATTAAGGATGTCTGTGGAATGCAGTCCTTAGGACTAAACCACATTGAATTATTTATTGTTGTGAGCTGCCCAGATTTGATTGGAGTCAGGCATCCAAATTGAATTAACTAACTTACTATATAGAACTGATTCATGATTATATTTTAGAGGTAGTAGTACAAAGCCATAATTTGATTTATTTGGTTTTGGGTTAATGCAGTGTGTAAACTCAGCCACTGCAGTTTGTAAGGTGTAACTTATGGCTTAGTAATGTAAAGAGAGCAGAGTTGGGTTTTCCTCTTTGTAAACATGCAGAGCGTTGAGGTGGTGGTTATGAATAAATGATGACTTTCAAATAAAAAATGGGAAAAATACCTACCATGTTGCTATCTTGGCTCTTCTTTAGGTTAAGTAGATTCAACCGCAAGTAGTTGATGGTCTAGTTCAGTGATGGCGAACCTATGGCACGCGTGCCACTTGTGGCACGCGGAGCCATTTGTCAGGGCACGCGAGGCGCTGCCCTGTCAGCTGGCCAGCGCGCATGCGCACGCTGGCCAGCTCACTTCACCTTTTTAAAAGCTATTTTTCGCCTTCCCCAGGCTCCAGAGGCTTTATAGGAGCCTGGGGAGGGCGAAAAGAGCCTCCCCCGCTCCCCCCGGAGGCCCAACCAACTCAGGAAGAAAATAATTGCTTAGTGTGTGAAAACTATGTTTCTTTCACGAATAAAGTTAACAAGAAGCATAAACTGGGCTGGTTGAAGAAGATAGGCACGGCATATGGCTTGCTTTAAAACAGTTGGGGAACTTCTTTTTGCTTGGACAAATACCTAGTTGTCAGCTTCTTTATCATCACACATACTGAGAATTTACTTACAATGGTGCCTTTATTGTCCCTCCATTCTGTTTCTTATGATAGCAGCTTAACAAATATTGGAGCTTGTTTAATGCTCTAGTCTAGTGATAGCAGATACAGTAGTTTTGGAAAATTAAAGTCATGGTTTCAGCAGTTAAAAGGCATTGATTTCCATAAAGGTGACCAAAGATATTCCAATGAAAGATGTCTTGGATTTTACTGAAGGAACTGGTCCGTTTCCTGTCGCACTAGCATTAGTGATGGATAGTTCTCTGAAAAGAGAGAGAGAAAGAGGGGAAGAGTGGGAGGGAGAGAAAAAGAGAGATGGAGAGAGAAAGAGGAGGCGAGAGTGAGAGAGAGATCTTCAAGCGATAAACCTTGCATTGTCCACGGACACAAACTTTTCAACTGATATAAAATATTAATTTTATAGATAATTTTGTAAAAGGGTATGCAATAGTATGTTAGACAACTCTTAGAGAGTAGTTGAGAAGAATTCCTTTTTCCTACTAGCAAACCCATCCCAAAAGTCTCCAGAAGGGTGACTGGGAAGTTCTTGGTATAACTTAACATTCTGCATTTTATTTATGGATATAAATTTGACTGGATATATGGAATTGCATCACAATGCAGGATACCAATATTTTGATTATTCTTCGTCTTTCTCCATGCACATATATTTAAGTGCATAATATTTTAAAGAACTTCTGGAGTTTAAATCAACTAAAGTAAAATGAAGCTATTTAATTTTGGTGGTTGCAATTTCAGATCTGTAGGGAGGAATACGTTTTGTAATTTTTTTAACCACAGCAGTGTTTTCTGCTCTGCATTACTCCCATGCTGCTTTTCTGTCCACACATCCAATTTTAGATTTGCATTTTACAGGAGTAATGATGCTGAGATTTCTCTTCCATGGGGCCTTCAAAAAGATTGGAATCTTTTTTGAGGTTTGTAGTATTTGTAAATAATAAATTAATATCTGGACCCCTACTTTGAGAAGTGACTATTTTCAGATAGTATTTTTGATATTAGCATGGCTCCGTTTCAAGCACACATTTACAAGTAAAAGTAAGTAGCTCTGAAAAATTTGCAAACGTTCCCATTTCTGCTTTTCCTTTAGCTGAAAAAGAAGCTGTCCCAAAACCACTGCAATGAGAAGTGGTCAAATTACATTATTTTGGCTGTTTGTGTCATGGTTTGAATAAATGAACTGTTAACTTTGGAGATGACCTATTGCTGAGGCCTGAATCCCATTAATTAAAGAGAAACTGGTGTTAATGGCTTATTCAACAGAGGTGTTAGAACAGGAAGCAGATATTCTCAAGTTGACAGATTTAGAGGGATGAGAAAGGAGGTGTTGCTCCATGTATAATAAACTTACAGAATCAAAATGCCAAAATATGAATGGTTTTCTTAAAAGTTTGAAAACTGCACTATATCCTGTCCCTTTTCATACCATTTGCTCCATTTCCAAGGAAAAGAAGATCTACTAAAGAGAAGTATAGGCAGCATCATAATAAACTGCAATGATATCAACATAATGCAATTGGGGTCTATGGCATTATATAAATGTGGTTGCAATTTGGATCACAAATTTTGATACGGTTCCATAAGGCGTTACATTTGTTTGATGTTGCTATCATCAGCTTTGTTGCCACTTGCTTGGCTGCGTTCCTGTTACAGTAGGCCTACCTACCTTTCTAGTGGAGAGAAGAGAACAATTGTTTTTCAGTTGGTCCAAGATCTCTCTGTAGATGTTGCATGGAAATCAAAGAAATAAGTGGACGGACTTCAACAATGAAATTATTCTCTAGAGCAGGGGTGTCCAAACTTGGGAACTTTAAGACTTGTGGACTTCAACTCCCAGAATTCCCCAGCTGGGGAATTCTGGGAGTTGAAGTCCACAAGTCTTAAAGTTCCCAAGTTTGGACACCCCTGCTCTAGAGAAACAATTGGAACAGCCCATACTCTGCAACATTGTGCACTAGGCCAGGCAGCCAAGTTCCATTTTTTTCATGGTTCCTGAAGCAATGCATCCTGAATGCCATTTCCTTTTGCCTCATCTTGGTTTCCTGTGATTCGCTCTTGAAAGGCCCTAAGGCCCTGATAGCAAATCTATGGCACGTGTGCCACAGGTGGCACACAGAGGCCTCTCTGCGGGCACGCCAGCTGTCGTCCCAGCCCAGCTCCACCGTGCATGCATGTGCATGCATGCGTCTCCCGCCGGCCAGCTGGTCTTCGGATCTGCTGCACATGCACAGAATTGGGTTTTCGTTTGAGACTTGGTGCAATTTCCTCATGTTTAATTTTTTAAAAAATATTTTTTTTAAAAAAATACAACTTAACCTGAAGAATAGTGCATTAAAGTGATTTTAACCTTCACAAAATTATTGTATTTTTATATTTTATTCTATAATCTAATCAAATGTTTAAAAAGGAAAATAAAATTATTGTTTTTGCTGCTGTATTATGTTTATTCATTATGATGCCATTTCGAAGATTCATTGATATTGGATTAAAATGAAGACGATCCTTTTGTTTTATATCCAGCCTTTGAGCTTTTCTGGGATAATCTTTATCCAGTTAGAGAAACTGTTGTTCATAAATAGGCGCACAAAGACCTTGTATTGGAAATATAAATGACAGGTATTTGTTTAAAAGAGAGGATTTGATTTTTTTAAACTTCAGCGCGTGCCATGGTTGTTATCATGGCATGATATTAGAATGGGGAGACATTTAGTACACTATACTCTGAATGGATAAGATTGGAAAGTCAAAACAAAACACTATATATTAACCCCACATGCATCCCCTCTATGTTTATGGCTATCAGGAAGAAATGGAATTACTTGAAATAATGTAAATACTGGAGATATATCAATGCTATGGGACCTATAGATGGACAAAGACTTTGCCACTGTTTATTAACAATAATGATCGTTTCAAACTTTCTGAATTTTTAAAAAACTTTCTGGCAATATTTACAGTTTAGGCATTGTCTGAGGGTGATGTTTTTTTTCCAGATGTTCTAGCCGAGTTAGAGATTCCTGAGGAGTTTGGATTCCTGCACAGGATTTAGTTACATTAAATAAAACTGGTTCTTATATTAATTGAGTTGTGGATTAAGAGGGCAACTGAACTAGAGGATCTATTAAATGCCTGAGGGTGAAACAGCAAACTCATCCCAATCAGTCAAACCACTGGATCCCTGAATACATTCCATTGATTGAGTGAACTGTTGCAGCCTAGAGAGTAACAAATGGTGGTAACACTCTAGAAGATGAAGTGACGTCTGAAATATATTATGGTGCTGTCCAGAAGTTAATGCTGTTGACACAAAGCGAAGAAACATACCTGTGAAAAATACCACACTACATTTTTCTGCTTCTGAAATGCAAAGAGTGAATTGGAAGGTAGCTTAGAATAACAACCCATATTGTTCCAGCTCTGTAAGTCTGCTGTTATGCTACAAT